>NC_086120.1:3202500-3502500 GCF_963921235.1 Mobula hypostoma
GCATTCTCAATATTGAGTTAAAGTTAACAGCAGCTATAATCATTCTATTTCTTTTACCTCTCCACAATTTATTTACATACATGTTCCTCCAATTCTTGCTGTCTGTTGGGAGGCTTCTAGTATAACCCAAAGTGATTTACCCTCTTAAGTTCCACCAATGTCGATTCATTTGTCAATTCCTCTGGGTTATTCCCTGAGTGTTGTGAATACTTAAGATGTACTGTAATATTGGAACAATGCTCTGATTTAATCTCTGAAGTGCCTGTATGATGAGTGCTTTCATTATTTAATTGTGATGTTGTTATTAGATCGGCGGCTGAAGAAATTGACTTGAATCTGGTAGAAACTGCATCTTCTACGTTAGGTAAGTTTGATCCAGTTTAATAGGAATAATTTGTACTCCTTTGTCACTGGATTTTATAATTGCTTTGTTGAACATCCTATGTGTGTATATTTAGTCACTTGGTTAAAACGTTTTGTATGCATGAAACTAGAAAAGAATAATGATGTTTGCACCAGTATGTAACCTGGTATGTTAACAAGGTGAAAGAAGAATGCAAGTAGATGTGGAGTATGGAAATTTCTGGGATGGCAGGAAGAATTGTACTGAACTCGCCTGAATTATTAACTGGGCAGGCAATATAATGTTATATTTTCCATTATCACACGATTTCCCAGAGCTCTGATAGTGTCGTACCTGGGTTCAAAAAGATTGGGTGGAAAGGAATTTTCCAGTTTGGCGACAAATTATTGGAAACCATTCTAAGTAACACAAGCTTTTAATAGTGAGACTCAAATTGTTTGGGGAGAGTCATGGATTTATTTAGGAAACGTCTATGATTTAATTCTTTGAGGAGGCAGAAAGGAGGGACAGTATTTCATGTAGTTTGCATGGGAACTTTTTGATACAAACCCACCTGATAGACTGGACTCACTGGATTCAAAATGAGTAAAAGTGAAAAAGTAATGGATGTTTTTGTGACTGCCAGGCTGTTCCTCCTGGAGTTCCATGGGATCAGTGTTTGCTCACTCACTTGTGTATTTTAATAATATAGCCTTGTGTGGGGCATGATTTAAGAAGTTTGAAAATTATATAAAATTTGCCTTTTGGTGGAGAAAAATGCTGCGGACTGCAGAAAATACAGATAATTTGGTCAGTTGGGAAGAAATGGCAAATAAAATTTAGTGAAGTGTGAATTAAAGCATTTGGGAGTGCAAAAGGCAAGGGAAGAAACAGTAAATTGGAGGATATTTTTGTAGTGCAGAGAAATACGGGAACATCTGTGCACCATGTCGTTCTATCTTTAAGGATCTGTACATATCAATAAGGTGATACAACATGCTTTCTTTAATTAGCTGATGCAAATTAGCTCAGGTAAGCAGGGGACGTAATACCACACTTGTATATAACGAGGCCTCGCGTGATACAGGAAAGACGATTAGTTTTAGAGAGGGTGCAGAGAAAAATAAAAGATGTTGCTACCATAAAGTTGCATATTTAGCATTGTTTTCTTTTGGGTGCAAAAAATACTTAATTCAGGTATATGAAATCAAAAGGTTTAGATAGGATGGATAGAAAGAATGTTTCTTTTGATAGCTGGGCTAGAAACCAGGGAATATTTCCGAAGTAACTGAAAGAATAAGAGGGGTGATGAGGAAACGTTTCCATCCAAAGGATGGAGGAGGTTTCAAACTTACTAGAAATTCGTATCCAAATAGTACTTGGATAGGTGTTTGAAGAACTGTGAATCTGTTGCAGGAGTGTTGTGTTGGGTTACTCTCTTTTGACCATTAAAAATGGCCTGGGGTCATAACTTTATAATTTTAAAAAATAGAACAGTATTTGTAGACCATTGTCTGATGGAGGGAAAACTAACTAAAAACAGGTGTGACATGGATATACAGGGTATTTGTGGTGGGGAAGATGTTGGAGTCAATTATAAAGGATAACATAGCGGCACATTTGGATAGCAGTAACAGGATCCGTCCGAGTCAGCATGGATTACGAAGGGGAAATCATGCTTGACTAATCTTCTGGAATTTTTTGAGGATGTAACTATGAAAATGGACAAGGGAGAGCCAGTGGATGTAGTGTACCTGGACTTTCAGAAAGCCTTTGATAAGGTCCCACATAGGAGATTAGTGGGCAAAATTGGAGCACATGGTATTGGGGGTAGGGTACTGACATGGATAGAAAATTGCTTGGCAGACAGGAAACAAAGAGTAGGGATTAACGGGTCCCTTTCAGAGTGGCAGGCGGTGACTAGTGGGGTACTGCAAGGCTCAGTGCTGGGACCACAGCTGTTTACAATATACATTAATGATTTAGATGAAGGGATTAAAAGTAACATTAGCAAATTTGCAGATGATACAAAGCTGGGTGGCAGTGTGAAATGTGGGGAGGATGTTGTGATAATGCAGGATGACTTGTACAGGTTGGGTGAGTGGGCAGATGCAGTTTAATGTGGATAAGTGTGAGGTTATCCGCTTTGGCAAGAACAGGAAGGCAGATTACTATCTGAATGGTGTCAAGTTAGGAAAACGGGAAGTACAACGAGATCTAGTTGTCCTTGTTCATCAGTCACTGAAAGTAAGCATGCTGGTACAGCAGGCAGTGAAGAAAGCTAATGGCATGTTGGCCTTCATAATAACAAGGGGAATTGAGTATAAGAGCAAAGAGGTCCTTTTGCAGTTGTACAGAGCCCTGGTGAGACCACACCTGGAGTATTGTGTACAGTTTTGGTCTCCAAATTTGAGGAAGGACATTCTAGCTATTGAGGGAGTGCAGCGTAGGTTCACGAGGTTAATTCCTGGGATGGCGGATCTACCATATGTTGAAAGACTGGAGCGACTGGGCTTGTATACACTGGAATTTAGAAGGATGAGAGGGGATCTGATTGAAACATATAAGATTATTAAGGGATTGGACACGCTAGAGGCAGGAAACATATTCCCGATGTTGGATGAGTTCCAAACCAGAGGCCACAATTTGAGAATAAGGGGTAGGCCATTTAGAACGGAGTTGAGGAAAAGCTTTTTCACCCAGAGAGTTGTGGATCTGTGGAATGCTCTGCCTCAGAAGGCAGTGGAGGCCAATTCTCTGGATGTTTTCAAGAAAGAGTTAGGTAGAGCTCTTTGCCATTACAAAGGCAGCACAGTAGCACCTGGACTATCTTGGAGATTTGCGCAGATTTGGCATGTCATCTAAAACTTTGACAAACTTCTTTAGATGCAGATTGGAGAATATGACATGCCAATTCTGCACAAGTCTCCAAGGTAGTGGAGGTGCTGCTGTGCTGCCTTTGTAATGGCACTTGCATGCTGGTCCAAGGACAGATCTTGCGAAATTATAACGGCAAGGAATTTAAAGTTGCTGATCCTCTCCACCTCCTATCCACTAAAGAGAATTGGGTTCTGGACCTCCAGCTTTTTTTCTTCCTATAATCAATAAACAGCTCCTTGGTCTAGCTGACGACGAGAGAGAGATTGTTGTGGCACCTTTCAACCAGATTTTCAGTCTCTCCTATATGCGGATTCGTCACCACCTTTGATTTGACCAACTTAAATATTATGTTGTCAGCAAACTTCAATATGGTGCTGGGGCTGTTGCATAAAGAGGCATTGAGGCCTAGGTATTGGAGCTTACTGATTAGTTTTGAGGGCATGACAGTGTTGAATGCTGAGCTGTAATTGGTAAGTGAACGATGTATGAACTTTCACTGTCCTGGTGTTCAGGAAATGAGTGACGATCCAATGAAATAGCATCTGCTATTGACCTGTTGTGGTGGTAGGCAAACTGGAGCGTGTCTAAGTCAGTCCCCTGGCAGGAGTTGACCAACCTCTCAGTTTCATCACAGTGGGTGCAAGTGCTCCTGGATAATATTCATTGAGGCAGGTCACCATACTCCTCTTGGGCACACTTCTATTGAAACTTGCTTGAAGCAGATCGGTACCCTCAAGCTGCCAAAGTGAGAGGTTGATGATGTCAGTAAACACTTCAACTAGTTGATTAGGACAGGTCTTCAGTACTCAGCTAGGTTAACCATCTGGACCAGTGCTTTCCGTGCATTCACTCTCTTGAAGGATGCTCTCATGTTGGCTTCAGAGACTGAAATCAGAGGGTCATCGGGGGCTGTGGGAGTTGGTGAAGGTGCCTCCATGCTGTTTGATTAGACTATTTGCTATTTTCTTGCAGCTTAACCATTGTCTACTTGTATTTTTCATAACTACTTTTATACATGTATCTATTTTGTATGTTTCCCAATGGTCACAGTATGTATATACAGTTTTTCAATGTGTCCCCTAGTGGATACAGTCCGGAAGCTTCTCTGGTGTTGCATTATTTGAATCACCCTGCCCTTAAGTTCACTCGGTCCATCTTTGACACCTCTCTCCCCTTTCTTGATCTCTGTTACCGAGTCTCTCCACTTTTGATCCCTTGATAAGGACTGGCTCATGGGTCTCCAGTAATTTTTTCCTGAATTCCTTGAAATACATTTCACCATTTACAGTGTAAGGATGTGATCCTGTGTCTAGCTCCAGAACAAATTGAGTAACATAATCACTATGCCTACCATACCTTCTGCAGTCTGATACGCCGTAGAAATGGGAAAATACAGAGCAGATATACAAACCAAGGTTTACTTTCTGTCTTTCTAGCTCATCTTAGCTACATCAGAAGACCATAAGACATAGGAGCAGACTTAGGCCATGTGGCCCATTGAGTCTGCTCTACCATTCAATCATGGCTGATCCTTTTTTTTTCCTTCTCCCCCTCAACTCCAGTTCCCAGACTTCTCCCCATAACCTTTGATGCCATGTCCAATCAAGAACCTATCAATTCTTGCCTTAAATACACCCAATGTTCTGGCCTCCACAGCTGCAGTTGGCAACAAATTCCACAAATTGACCACCCTTTGGCTGAAGAAATTTTTCCACATCTCTGTTTTGTAAGGGCAACCCTCTATCCTGAGGTTGTGTCCTGTTGCCCTAGTCTCTCACTTCATGGGAAAAATCCTTCCCACATCTGCTCTGTCTAGGCCTTTCAACATTCGAAAGGTTTCAGTGAGATCCCCCCCCCCCATCCTTCTGAATTCCAGCGAGTACAGACCCAGAGCCATCAAACTTTCCTCCTATGATAACGCTTTCGTTCCTGGAATCATCCTTGTGAACCTCCTCTGGACCCTGTCCAATGCCAGCACATCTCTTCTAAGATGAGGGGCCCATAACTGTTCACAATACTCAAGATGAGACCTCACCAGTGCCTTATAAATCCTCAGCATCACATCCCTGTTCTTGTATTCTCGACCTCTTGAAATTAATGCTAACATGGCATTTGTCTTCCTCGCTACCGACTCAACCTGCAAGTTAACCTTCAGGGTGTTCTGTACAAGGCCTCCGAAGTCCCTCTGCATCTCAGATTTTTGGATTTTCTCCCTGTTTAGAAAATAGTCCGCACATTTATTTCTACTACCAAAGTCCATGACCATGTATTTTCAACATTATATTTCATTTGCCACTTCCTTGCCAATTCTCCGAATCTTTCTAAGTCCTTCTGCATCCCATATGTTTCCTCAACACCATCTGCCCCTCCACCAATCTTGGTATCATCTGCAAACTTGGCAGCAAAGCCATCTATTCCATCATCTAAATTACTTATATACAGTATAAAAAGAAGTGGTCCCAACACCGACCTCTGCAGAACATCAGTAGTCACTGGCAGCCAATGTTCTCTCTAATTAGTCAGTAGTCAGTGTGCGGAAAAATCTTATGTTGTGCAAATTTTTTTCCTGTGACAAAAGTATGTGCGCACTGAATGCACACATGGCACAGTTTATGCAGGTTTACAAAATATTTGACATAAAACTGCAGAGAATAACAACAAAAAAAACGTACATATGTAAGTCACTCAGTTATTTTTTCTCTCTTCTGTCTTAGGCATTTACCCATTCTTTGTAAACACTATCTAGACTAATAAAACTTCCATCCAGCTGAAACCTTTTGATTCTCATTAACATATCCAAATGACATCCACCTAAATGGTTTCTGAGCTTGTTTTTGAGTTCACTCATTAGGCTAAAACCTTGCTCACAGTCTGCACTAGACGCAAGAAAGGTTCCCCCAATGTCCATCAACTATGCAAGGTCGCAAAACTGTTCATTTTGAAGTACAAATGCCACCATTTGAGCAAAGTTTGAAATCAGTTTGGATTTAATTTTTTCTTGCACGGAGAATTTGAAATAATTAAACTGTCTAACTATTACAGTATTTTCAGCTAGAAAATCATGATATTTTAGACGTAAGACATTAACTTGTTCATCGCCGAATGTGAAGTTACAATCTGCAATTGCGGAGAAATCAAAAGCTGACCATTCTTGTACCTCATCTTCGGGAAACCTTTCAGGAAATCAACACAAAAGACTATTTATTAAAGTCAACAGCGAACTTGTATCTACGGTAACATTTTCTTCACGTTAACAACAGGAATTCTGCAGATGCTGGAAATTCAAGCAACATACATCAAAGTTGCTGGTGAACGCAGCAGGCCAAGCAGCATCTATAGGAAGAGGCGCAGTTGACGTTTCAGGCCGAGACCCTTCGTCAGGACTAACTGAAGGAAGAGTTTTCTCTTCCTTCAGTTAGTCCTGACGAAGGGTCTCGGCCTGAAACGTCGACTGCGCCTCTTCCTATAGATGCTGCTTGGCCTGCTGCGTTCACCAGCAACTTTGATGTATGTTGCTTGATTTTCTTCACGTTGTTGGCTTAGCAAAACTTTAACTTTGTCACTCCACGAAACATTGTCTCTCAGATACTGCTTTCTTATCTTGTTAATTTTGCCTCGCGCACCCTTTTGCAGAATCTTGCACAGCGCAGCCCAGCCAGTTCATCAAAGACATCACTTAAAACCTGTAAAGCTACTTTGTATGTGATGTTTATCAATTTCTTGTGACAGTATTTAGACACAGGGTCATTTGACTGATCTTTTTCAATAAAAACTTAGTAAGCTATCTACAGGATTTGAATCAGATCTTTGTAAACTTTACAATGTGAACACTGTCTGCCAAAGATGGCTGCCACCATGATGCAGCTATACAAACTGGAACAGGAAAGGTGAGGTGACATAAATTAGTGATGTGCATTGTGGTATTTGAAAAACCGACTAACTAGTTAACAGAAACATTTAGCTAAAAGATTATTTTCAATAAGTATAATTATTAATTACTACATTATTTTATGTAATTTCCTTTGTGCACTGGTTGAAAAATGTGTGCGCGCGCACAGCTTAGAGGGAACATAGCTGGCAGCCAACCAGAAAAGGATCCTTTTATTCCCACTCGCTCTCTCCTACCAATCAACCGATACTCTAACCATGTGAGTAACTTTACTGTCATACCATGGGCTCTTAACTTGGTAAGCAGCCTCATGTATGGCACCTTGTCAAAGGCCTTCTGAAAGTCCAAATAGAGAACATCCACTGCATCCCTGTTATCTATCCTACTTGCAATCTCCTCAAAGAATTCCAACAGGCTCATCAGGCAAGATTTTCCCTAAATGAAACCATGCTGACTTTTACTATCTTGTCCTGTGTCACCAAGTACTCTATAACCTTAACTATTTGGCTCGTCTGTGTTTGGACCATAAATATTAAGGAAGGTTAGCAGAAACAAATTAATGGTGCCAGAGATCATAATAAACCTGCCGAGAGGATCTGTGGTCATGGAAGTGAGTTGAAATGGAATATTTTTCCTAAAGAGGATAGCCACACCACGGGCATGAGATGTAAATAGTGACTGGTAAACCTGCGATATCCAGCTGGACCTCAGTCTGCATTGCTCAGTTACTTTAATATGGGTTTTTTGTAGAAAAATCACATCTGCAGATAGAGATTTGAGATGTCTAAAAACTTTATCCCTCTTAACAACATGACCAAGGCCTTTAACATTCCACGAGACTACTGTAATATCTTTATCCCCCCCCCCCCCCCCAGCTGCGTTCTACTGCAAGGCCTCTGCATGTGGGAATAAAAAAGAGATTATTAGAGTTGAGCACAAACATAGCAACAATGCAAAATGACTGGCAGCCTCATAAGAACACAACATACAGAAAAACAAAACATGTCTGAGCCATAAACAAGAACAACACACACCCTAACCCACCCCACAACACGCTGGAGGAACTCAGCAGGTCGGGCAGCATCCTTGGAAATGATCAGTCAAGGTTTTGGGCCGGAACCCTTTGTCAGGACTGAAGAGGGAGGGGGCAGAGGCCCTTACTGGTTTTTCACCTGGTACCTACCAGCCTTCTCCTTCCCACCCTTCCCCCACCTTTATAGGGTCTCTGCCCCCTCCCTCTTCAGTCCTGACGAAGGTTTCCGGCCTGAAATGTTGACTGATCATTTCCATGGATGCTGCCCGACCTGCTGAGTTCCATCAGCGTGTTGTGAGTGTTGCTTTGACCCCAGCATCTGCAGATTATTTTGTGTTTACCCTAACCCACCCCCCTTCGTGTCTCCCTAAACCAGACACATAGTTCCCCATTTCCATCCCAAAAGGAGCTGCTGGGCAGGTAACTAACATTACACAATTATTACAACCCCCCCTCCTAGAAAATTTATAACACGAACTATATAATACTGTTAAACAAATGCTATTAGGGCTGGGGAGAGTTATCCAATGTCCGCACCTGAAGCTGGACATTCATGACACCAACTCAAATTTGATCATTATAATAACAGAATTATTTAGAACATTCTCTGCAATTAAATCCCAGTGCGGTATACAGCATTGTAGAACTACATATAACAAGCAGGGCCCTCCCCTTATCCCAACATGGAAACAGGCACAAATATAAGCTGATTAAACAGTGTCAATAGATCTACTCCCTTTTGCGTGCGTTATTCTTTTCCAAGAACTGTGCTGCTTCTATCTGGTCGCCGTATACTATAGGCGCTCTTCCATCTTGATAATAAGTATAGAGCCCAGCTGGATACCGCAGGGTGTGCTTGATCCCTCCATCACGCAGAGTTTGCAGTACATCACGAAAGGTACGACGTTGAGTCATCACCTCATTAGTATAATCCGAGAAGATCAATACCTTGTTTCCCTTGTACTCCATGGGTTGTAGTCTGTTGCAGCACAGGATCAGCTCTTTCACTTGAAAATGATGGATACGTGTGGCTTAGCGCCGGCAGCTGGCTTCAGCTGGAGAGAGCGATGTGCACGATTGACTTTAACTGGGTACGGGAAGTGCTCTTCCCCGAGCAACTTGGGAATCAGTCTGGAAACAAATTCAGTAGGCTTATCGTCCTCCTCGCCCTCTTGTATCCCTACAATTTTAATGTTATGTTTCCGGGAATGAGCCTCTAAGTCATGCACTTCAGCTTCGAGCTGCCTATTTTGTCTCATTAGCTCTGAATACTTAGCTTCAAGCTCTTGCATGCATGCTTCAAGGTCGCTAGCGGTTAGTTCTTGATTAGCCACACGGGCTTGTAAGTCAGCCTGTGAGGCCACAAGTGTCTGAAACTTAGTCTCAAAAACATCAAAGCGGTCGTTAATGCCACGCAGAACTGACTCAGAAATCTCCTGACCTAATTCCTTGCACATGGCATAAGTTTTATCCGGCGGTATCTCAGACGTGGAGAAGTTGTTTACAGACCCGTTGTTAACACTAGCTTTGGTAGTTTGGCAGTCGGCAGTCTTGGCTTTATTTGCCTTCAGCATTGTTGAACTTTTCCAGACACTTAGTTTAGACATACACTGTTGGCCTATGAATGAATAAAACACGGTATAATAGTAATTTTATCGAGGCCTCAGAGAGAAGCACTGACCAAACCCGTCTAATCCATACGCATGCGCACTGGTGCCACCCCCCCCGCCGTCCTGCACCTTGATTTTTCCCAGAAATGCATGCACTGCTGCTCTGCTGACATCCCTGCCAGCAGCTCCTCTCTCAAACCACTGTAATTTCCCTTACTCCACTGAAATACTGCTACATCAGACTTTACTTTCTCTGTATCAGCTTTCAAGTTGAACTCAGTCATATTGTGATCACTGGTTCCTAAGGGTTCTTTTACCTTAAGCTCCCTAATCGCCTCCAGTTCATTACATAACACCCAATCCAGTATAACTGATCCCCTAGTAGACTCAACAACAAACTGCTCTAAAAAGCTATCTGTTAGGCATTCAACAAACTCACTCTGTTGAGATCCATTACCAACCTCATTTTCCCAATCGACCTGCATGTTAAAATCTCCCATGACTCTCATTATCATAGATGTGTATTCCCTAGTAATACTGCCCCCACCTCTTCCTTTGATACATTGCGACTGCATTGGTGCTGCTTTGTGCACCCATGTTGAGCTTGTAAATTTTATCATCTTTGCCTCTAACTTCCACCCTGCCCTTGAATTCACTTAAGTCCATCTCGGACAACTCTGTTCCCTTGATCTCTGTCTACATCTCTGGAGACTGTTGGCCAACATATTTTATAAACCTACTGGTACCTACTGTTATCTCAACTATATCTCTTCCCACCTTATCTTCTGCAAAATTGCTATTCCCTTTTCTCAGTTTCTTCCCAGGATGTGGCTTCCCATTCCAGGACATCAGAGATTTCCTTGTCCTTTAAATAACAGAGGCCCTATCTGCCGAAAGGTCTTGGCCTGAAACGTCGACTGTACTCTTTTTCCATGGATGCTGGCTGGCCTGCTGATTCTTCCAGCGATTTGTGTGTGTTGCTTGAATTTCCAGCATCTGTAGATTTTCTCTTGTTTGTGGTGGGTGGGGGTGGGGAGGTTTGGGGAAAGATCTTCGAATCCCAAAGTAAAAGTAACAGTTCTATCAGTTTTATTTTATTTTCCTCAAATTCTGGATGTCTTTTTTGTTGTTCTTCTAGCAAGCATTTAACGTTACAGCAGGAAATGCTGGTTCTTTGTAAAACCGAAGTAATCTATAGTGTAGGGAAGTTCATGCACTAGGAGGAATTAAGGTATCAGCTATTTTCTAAATGGGGAGCAAATTCAAAAACAGTGGTGCAAAGGGTTTTGGGAGTCCTTGTGCAGGATTCCATCAAGGTTAATTTGCAGGTTGAGTCAGTGGTAGGGAAGACAAATACAATGTTAGCCTTCATTTCAAGAGGACTATAAGTCTTTGGTTAGACCTCATTTGGAGTTTTGTGAACAGTTTTTGGCCCCATATCTAAGAAAAGATCTGCTGGCATTGGAGTGGGTACAGAGGACGTTCTCAAGCACGATCCCAAGATTGAAACGGTTAATGTACGAGGAACGTTTGTTGACTCTGGCTATACTCATCAGAGTTTAGAAGAATTAGGAGAGATTTTATTGAAAGGCCTAAGTAGGGTGGATGTGAAGAGGATGTTTCCTATAGTGGGGAATCTAGGACCACAAGGCACAAGGTCAGAGTATCATACCTTTAGAACAGAGATGAAAAGGAATATCTTTAGCCAGAGGGTGGTGAATGTGGAATTCATTGCTATAGATGGCAGTGGAGGCCAATTCACTGGGTATATTTAGAGGAGGTTCGAGTAACACACACAAAATGATTAGATTAGGTTAGATTTAACTTTATTGTCATTGTGCTGAGTACAGATACAAAGCCAATGAAATGCAGTTAGCATCTGACCAGATATGCAAAGAATAGTGTTATTTACAAAATAACTGCGAATAAAAAGTAAGTGCTACAGCACACAAATATAGAAGTACTGAGACAGTACAATATGGGTGCAATACTGCTTAGCGCTGTGATGTGAAATTCAGCAGGGTCACAACCTCGGGGAAGAAGCTCTTCCTGTGCCTGCTGGTGCGGGAGCTAGTGCCTACCGGATGGGAGGAGAGTTAAAAAGTCCATGGTTAGGGTGAAATGCATCCTTGATAATGCTTTTCGCCCTGCCCAGGCAGCGTTTATGGTAGATGTTTTCAATGGTGGGCAATTGGGTGCCGATAATCTGCTGGACAGTTTTCACCACACGCTGGAGTGCTTTGTGGTCCAATACGGGAGGAACTCAACAGGCCAGGCAGTATCTATGGAAAAAAAGTACAGTTGACATTTCGGGCTGAAACCCTTCGCAGGACTGGAGGTAAAAAGCTGAGGAGTAGGTTTAAAAGGTGGGTGGAAGAGAGAAAGAAACACCAGGTGATAGGTGAAACCTCGAGGGAGAAGGATGAAGTGAAGAGCTGGGAAGTTGATTGGTGAAAGAGACAGAAGGCCATGGAAGAAAGAAAAAAGAGGGGGAGTACCAGAGGGAGGCAAAGGTGGGCAAGGAGATCTGTTTCCCAGGGTTGAGGATGTGAGGAGTAATGCATTTCCACGCCCCCCCCCCCCACCATTTCCCATTCCCTTGTCCCGCTCTCATGTTATCTCTTTGAGGTTGGAGGCTACCCAAACAGAATATAAGGTGTTGTTCCTCTAAACTAAGTGTGGCCTTACTACGACATTGGAGGAGGCCATGGATGGACATATCAGAATGGGAATGGAAAGTGGAATTGAAGTGGGTGGCCACTGGGAGATCCTGCTTGTTCCGGCAGATGGAGCCTAGATGCTTGGTGAAGTGGTCTCCCAGTCTATGTCGGGTCTCACTGATATACAGGACGCTGCATCGGGATCACCGAACACAATATATGACCCTAACAGACTCTCAAGTGAAGTGTCGCCTCACCAGGAAGGACTGTTTGGGGCCCTGGATGGTAGTGAGGGAGGTGGTGTAGGGGAAGGATGAATAGACAAGTGAGTCACATAGGTAGCGATCCCCGTGGAAAGCGGAAAGTTGGGAGGGAAAGATGTGCTTGGTGGTGAGATTCCATTGGAGGTGGCAGAGGTTTTGAAGAATTATGCGCTGGAAGCAGAGGTTGGTGAAGTGGTAGAGTAGGATGGTGTAAGAGCAGCTGTGGGTGAAATGGAAGAGATGCGGTTGAGGGCAGCATTGATGGTGAAGGGAGGGAAATTTAGAGGAGGTTGATAGTTTCTTGATTAGTAAGCGTGTCAAATGATACGGAGAGGAGGGAGGAGAATGGGGATGAAAGGGATCATAAATTAACCATGACTGAATGGTGGGGCAGACTTGATTGGCCGAATGGCCTAATTCTGTTCTAGTGCCATATCCCATGCATTGTCAATCTACAGGTCATAGAATGTATTATTTTTTGTTAGACTGTGTTTTGCTGCTGTCGTGACTGTGCAATGTGCTGTTGGTACTATTGTTTTGTACCTACTCCCTGGAGGAATGCGGTTTTGTTTGCCTGCATTCATGTGTGTGGTTGAATGACAAATTAAATTTTAATGTGAACTTTCCTGACATATTCATATTGCTAAATTTAATTGACAGATTGACTGGAATTGTCAATATTTTGATAAAACTGTTTGGGCAATATGCTAGCTATGTCTGCTTAAACTTTATTCTCAGTAATTTGACTTCCCATGTGAAGCTGAATATCTTTAATTATGAAAATTTGCTTCAGTTACAGGACAAGCTTATGAAAACCTGGTGGCGGAGATCATGTCAATGGGCTATGAGCGAGAGCAAGTTCTTGCAGCACTACGAGCAAGCTTTAACAACCCAGACAGAGCTGTGGAGTATCTTCTGACAGTGAGTTGCGATTGAATTCTGGGTACCTAAGCCTCACCCTTAGATGGAGGCTTTGGCTTAATTCCATTGCATCTGGTGAGGCCATCTGTTGGTCGGGTAAACTATGGGTGTTGCATCCTACGCAAGCCAGGGCAATATGGGGACAAGCTGTTGCCCAATCAGCAGGCTCCCCCTTCCATGCAGCTGGTGAAACCAAAGGAATAGCGGAGTCCTATTTGGCAGCAGTGGCACTGCAGGACTTACCAGTCGGCATTGAACTCAATGTAGGACTGTTCTAGGGACTCTAGCTCTGGATTTTTTTCTTGGTGCTTATTCCCAAAGCCTTCCCCTGTGTGTGGATATAGCTGAAGTAGTGAAGGTTTGAGATCAGAGTTTTTCTTGTCAAAAGATGAGCTGCCAGCCGTGGCTGACGAACCCCTATATGCTTGAGGCAACTGGTTTTAAGGAACCAGCAACGCACCTTTGCCCCTTCTCAGTAGAATCAGTTCTGCAGGGCTTGGTAACTAAGTCAGGAGCTGGATTTGGTTGTCAGAGGCTGTTAGAGATCCACACCATTGGGAGCATTTAATGGGTAGTGGGAGCTTATCCCTACTGCCAACCCTGGCTATAGCAACCTTAAGAAACCAATGTATCCAAACTTGCACCTGTTGCTTTGCTGCTGCTTAAGCATGGGAGGGGGGAGTTGGAGGGGGGCTTTGGTGTTCTAACATTTAACTGTCATTCATTCTTCGGGGCACTCCTGTTTTTGTGGATGTTTGTGAAGAAAAAGAATTTCTGGATGTATATTAGATACATTTACTGATGTTAAGTGTGCCTTTTGAAACCTATTGAATATGGAGTCACAAAGTACAGCACAGAAATGGGCCCTTTGGCCTATCTAATGAGTGCTGAACCATTTAAACTGCTTACTGCTATCAACCTGCACAGGAGCCATTGCCCTCCATACTCCTACTATCCATGTAGCTTTCCAAACTTCTCTTGAACGTTGAAATCAAGCTCGAATGCACCACTTGCACTGACAGCTCATTCCACACTCTGACAACCTGCTGAGTGACCAAGTTTCCCCTCCTGTTCCCCTTAAACTTTTCACCTTTTGCCTTTAACCCATGACCTCTAGTTGTAGTCCCACTCAACCTCAGTGGAAAAAGCTTGCTTGCATTTACTCTATCCATGTCCTCATAATTTTGTATACCTTTTAGCAAATCTCCCTCTCAATCTCTACATTCCAAAGAATGAAGTCCTAATCAATTTATTGTTTCCTTATAACTCAGGTCCTCCAGTCCTGGCAAAATCCTTGTGAATTTTTCCTGTACTGTTTCAACCTTATTTACATCTTTTCTGTAGGTAGATGACCAAAGCTGTACACAATACTCCAAATTAGGCCTCACCAACACCTTGTACAATTTCAATACCACATCTCATCCCCTGTACTCAATTATTTGATTTAAAAAAAAATTGAAATGTAGCTGTGCCTCCCAGCAACTCAGAATTTAACCCTAGCCTAGTCATGGGACAGTTACAATGACCAATTAAACTACCAGCTGGTGTGCCTTTGGACTGTGGGAGGAAACCGGAGCACCTGGAGGAAATCCATGCAGTCGCAGGGAGAACGTACAAACTCCTTACATGCAACAGCACGTGCCAAAACTTTCTTTACGACCCTATCTACCTGTGATGTCACTTTCGATGATTTATAGACCTGTATTCCCAGATCACTTTGCTCTACAGCACTTCTAAATGCCTTGCCATTCACTGTGTAGGACCTGATAGCTAGTCCTTCTGAGGCGCAACCCTTAGCACTTGTCTGCATCAAATTCCGTCTGCCATTTTTACAGCTGGTCCAGATCCCACTGCAAGCCATTATAGTCATCTTCGCTATCCACTACACCCCAGTCTTAGTGTCAAATGCAAATTTGCTGATCCAATTTATGACGTTTTCCTCCAGATTGTTGATATAGATGACAAACAACGGACCCAGCACTGGTACCTGCAGCACTCCACTAGTTACTGGCCTTTAGTCAGAGAGGTCCCTTAGTATGCAGTCCAATAACTTTCCCACTACTGATGTCAGGCTCACCATCCTTAATTTCCTGAATTATTTTTAGATCCTTTCTTAAACAGTGGAACAACATTGGCTGTCCTCCAATCTTCTGATACCTCACTTATCGCTAAGGATGATTTAAATATCTCTACCAGAGCCCCTGTAATTCCAGCACTTATATCCCACAGGTCTGAAGGATTTATCCACTCTAATTTGCCTCAAGACAGCAAACACATCCTCCTCTGTAACCTGTATAGGACTAATTAGGTCGCTGCTGCTTTGCCTGACTTCTATAGACTCTGTATGTTTCCTGAGTAACAGAGATGCAAAGAATTCATTTAAGATCTCCCCCATCTCTTTTAGCTCCATGCATAGATTACCATTCTGATTGTCCAGAGGACCAATTTTATCCCTTGCTCTTAATATATCTGTAGAATCCCTTGGGCTTCTCCTTCACCTTTTCTGCTTGGGCACCTCATACTTTCTCTTAGCCTTCCTGATTTCTTAAGTGTTCTCTTATATTTCTTGTACTCCATAAGCAACCCATTTCTCCCTACCTGCCTGTACCTGCAACAAAGTTCCGATGAGCAAAGTGAAACGAGTAGCCTTTTACTTTTTCCTTCACCTTATTGGTGGTTTTAGTTGTACAATGTACACGTATATTTTAAATTGATGTCAAACCTTTTGTTGCATTGTAGTTCCAAACATGTCATGTTTGTCCAAGCCTGAATAAATTATTTGCTGTTGGGCATTACGACCATATCGCTCCCATGTGATTGCTTGCCTAGATGCCAAATGCTCCATTTGCTGAGCTTTGGCCTCTTCTGATCTCCATGATATTATGTTGGGTCATGCTTCAGAACTGAGATTTCTGAAAAGAAAAGTAATTTAAACAAAATATTGTAGAAGCAACCCAATTTAGTACCTCTTACATTTATTGAAATAAATAGTTCACATCCAGTGGTAATAGTATTCTCTTCATCTGTGGTGTGTAGCCTTGGAACTGGACTTTTACAGTTCAACAGCACAAGAGTATGCTCTTCACCCTGCCATGTCTCTGCCAACTATTGTTATGACTATATATACTAATTACACTTAACTGGATTAATTCTGTATCCCTCTGTGCTCTGCTCATTCAAGTACCTGTCCCAATGCCTTTTGAATGTTTCTGTTCCTGTCTTTGTCACCTCATATAGCCTTTTCTAATTATCTGATATTTGTATAGGAAAAATACCCTACTGATACCTTTTTGAATCCCCTTCTCTCTTTAAACTTACATTCTCTAGTTTTAGATGTCCTTACCATTGGAAACAGACTCATATCCTATCCTTACCCCTCATAATTTTATAAACCTCTATAAAGTCACCCTGCTGTGCTCCATTGAGAACAATCTAAACCTATTCAATCTCTCTTTATCACTCAAGCTCCCATATCCAGGAAATATAAGAACAACGCACAAATTGCAGGGTCTGATGAAGGGTCTTGGCCAAAAAGTTGACTGTTTATTGCCTTCCATTGATGCTGCTTGACCTGCTGAGTTCTTCTAGCATTTTGTGTGTTGCTCTGAATTTCCAGCAACTGCAGAATCTCTCTAACTTAATCATTCCTATAGCTAGGTGACCAGACTGCACCCAATATTCCAAGTGCGGCCTAACTATCTCTTTGTATAGTTGTAACATGCCCCACTCTCATACGGAATGCATTAGGTGCAGCATGCCATTCTTCATCTTCACCCTGTCTACTATGTTGCCACTTTCATCTACTTGTATCTCAAGGTCTTTGTTCATTGGGCCCTGCCATTGACAATGTTTTCCCTGCTGACATTAAACATTCTCCACATTTTCTTCATCTTGTCCCGTACCCCTCCTAAGCTTTTTCAACCACTTGTGCAATTTACAGTGGCCGAACAAATTGGAATCTCTTACATCTTTGGTATGTGGGGTAACTGACACCTGGATTAAACGTATGCATTTGCAGGAAGAACTCGCAAAAGCCACAATGGCAACCCCTGGGTCAGGATTGAACCTGGATCTTTGGTGCTGTGAGGCAGCCAGCTCCACCATGGTACTGTCCAAATAAGAATTTTGTTTAGCTCCTCTGCCTCCACGCACCTGAAAATGAAAGGGAAGTGTGTAATAAGTATGTTTTATATTTCAATTAGGGAATCCCAGCAGAACCAGAAGCCCCAGAAGAGCCACAACCACGAGTCACAACACAGCCACCATCACAGCCATCAACGCAGTCTACACCAGCCAGTAAGTACCAGTGTTTAATGTGTATAACAAAAGAATTGTGAATTCGTGTTATTATAACAGTTAGTGTTGAGCTGTTGCATTTATAGTTTGAGTGGCACTTGTTAGTATTGTTATAAAACACTTGCTAGTAATATGAAACTGAGGGCTCCATATATACATTACATTAAATTTTGTTTGAAATTCACTCAAATGTAGGTTTAGATTAATGCAGGTTCCTAACTTTATTTGTTTGTTCCAGGTAATCCACTGGAATTTCTGCGAACTCAACCCCAGTTTCAGCAGATGCGTCAGATAATACAACAGAACCCGGCATTACTGCCAGCCCTCCTCCAGCAACTCGGTAGAGACAACCCAACACTCCTACAGGTGTGCTACCTGTCCAGTATTATTTGCATTAGTGTCACCATATGTAAAACAGAATTCCCTTTATTCCTATGATCTCCTCCTTAATCTAATTAATTTTACATGATTGTAGTTTCTGGTTACCAAAACTTCTTTGCTCCAAGTAACTTAATTGCATAGTATTCGTTTGGCTCTAATTTCCAAAAGGTTATGCAAGATAGGAAAAGAAGAAATGGCAGTTTACTCTGGTCATAAAGGGGTGGGAATAGTTTCTTCAGCTTAACATGAGATTCACTGTCTTGACCTTCCTATCAAGATGGTGCCTGCATAGAGTGCTCCCAAGGTTGACATCTTCTGGATAGGCTATGAAACCATATATTTTGTTTCTTTTATGTATTTTGTGTTTGTTTCTTGTCTTGAACGTGATCCTGGAACTGTTGAAGCCTGTGATTTGTTTGGCGATCGTTTGGGTTTTTCAGCATTCTACTGTCTCCAAGAGAATTCAGGGAGGCAGAGGCAGCGTACACGAACCTTGTGGTGAGAAGGCTGCGGGGGGGGGAGGTGGTGGAGGGGAGGTGGGGGGTTGAGCCGATGAGCCGATTGTTCGCTGATTAAAGCAACGAGGGAGATTGAAACATCAAGGTAAATGTGGAGGGTGCGCGCCAGCTGCCTGCCTTTGGATCACTGGTGGGATCGCTCTGCTGCTGGAGAGGGGAAGCTGCCTTTGGATCACCGGTGGGATCGCTCTGCTGCCGGAGAGGGGAAGCTGCCTTTGGATCACCGGTGGGATCGCTCTGCTGCCAGAGAGGGGAGACTGCCTTTGGATCACCAGTGGGATCGCTTTTCTGCCGGAGAGGGGAAGCTGCCTTTGGATCACCGGTGGGATCGCTCTGCTGCCGGAGAGGGGAAGCTGCCTTTGGATCACCGGTGGGATCGCTCTGCTGCCGGAGAGGGGAAGCTGCCTTTGGATCACCGGTGGAATCGCTCTGCTGCCAGAGAGGGGAAACTGCCTTTGGATCACCGGTGGGATCGCTCTGCTGCCGGAGAGGGGAAGCTGCCTTTGGATCACCGGTGGGATCGCTCTGCTGCCGGAGAGGGGAAGCTGCCTTTGGATCACCGGTGGGATCGCTCTGCTGCCGGAGAGGGGAAGCTGCCTTTGGATCACCGGTGGGATCGCTCTGCTGCCGGAGAGGGGAAGCTGCCTTTGGATCACCGGTGGCATTGATCTTCTACCGGAGAGGGGAAGCTGCCTTTGGATCACCGGTGGGATTGATCTTCTACCAGAGAGGCTGCCGCTATGCCTGGAGAATGTTTTCCAGGTTTTCTGTGTTTTGGATATGGACTTGTGCTATGGACTTTTTTCCAGTCTTATTGTTCTTCATATCCTGTGTGTTTTTTTTTGCCTGATCTGTCATGTTTTTTTGTGTGGGGGGGGAGAGGAAGTGGGGGGTTTGCTGTTTTTGGTTTTTTATTGCGGGTGGGAGGAATTTTGGGAGTTTATGATTGTCCTGCCATTCTTTTTTGTCTTGGTTTCGTGGCTATTTGGAGAAGAATTTCAGAGTTGTATACTTTGATAATAAATGAACCTTTGAACCTTTGAATTACTATATGCCACACCTCAAGAAGCATTGTGGAAATTCCACTGGTTGAATCAGCGTAAATTGGAATGGGTATCTTAAGCCTTTAGGGAAATAAAAACATGAAACTATTGATTGGTAGTTCTCGTAGGAAATGTAAGACTATTCTTGTGATGTTTCGTTCTTCTGTTTTTAATGTATGTTAGCAGGATGTTTTCTCTAAATACTGTTAGAGTGCAGCTGATTGTTTTTAATCAGGAATCAATGCTAGAAGCATTCAGAGGTCAGACAGTCTAGAGAAAAGTGGCAAATATTTAAAGGAATGATTTTTCATTGAAATTGAGAGATTTTGGGAAACAAGCATTTTAAAATAGAGAAGGGGAAGGGGTGGAGAGAAAACAAAGGATAATGTCTGAGGCAACACACATAAAAGTTGCTGGTGAATGCAGCAGGCCAGGCAGCATCTCTAGGAAGAGGTACAGTCGACGTTTCGGGCCGAGACCCTTCGTCAGGACTAACTGAAAGAAGAGCTAGTAAGAGATTTGAAAGGGGGAGGGGGAGATCCGAAATGATAGGAGAAGACAGGAGGGGCAGGGATGGAGCCAAGAGCTGGACAGTTGAGGCAGTATCAGCTGAGTGTTGTGAATGCTTGTTAGTATTAGCTGAAGTATCTGAAGGAAGAGTAAATGGAGGGAGAACAGGGAAGAAAGCAAAAGTGCCGAGGTGCAGAGTATGGCAGTAGCTGGAAATCAGAAGCATGGTTAACACAGGGAAAGCACAGAAAGTTAGACAGCAGAGCTTGAAAGAGAAGTGGAGCTACATCAGAACTTGTCAAGGATTGGAAAACATGCAGATACTAGTCATCTGAAACAAAATAGGAAATGCTGAAAACACTCAGGCCAGGCAATAGAGAGAGAAATGAAATCCAGCTCTCCAGATTGACGACACCACCAACACCACTGTGGAAGATCAGCGATATAGCCATATGCGTTCTAGGACTTTTTCGGTTCACCAAATGCATCTTGCGTTCTCTGCTCTTGCACCACAACTGGATAGTTCTCTCACAAACTGTAGACACTGATTATTGGAAATTGTTGTATTCATTGAGCTCTGAAAGCCTCAGCATGGAAGTCGAGATGATCCTTAAGCACACATCGGGCTTTGTTGGAACACTTTTTTTAAAAAAACACAAACAAAAGGCACAGACATTGGAAATGGAGAATTAAATCTATGTCGAGGGACATTGAAGATTGGATATAGAAGGAATGGGGAGGCCCATCAAGCGTTATTAAAAAGTTCAGGGAGGCATTTAAAAAGAAATTAAAAATGCTCAGGGATCATGAAAAATGACAGGCAGGCTAGATTAAGTTAAAACTAAAGATGTCCTATAAATGTATTAAGGGCAAAAGAAAAAGAAGGGAGATGGTAGTGTTCATTAAAGACAAAGGCAGTCTGTGCAACCAGAGGTACAGGTCAAGCCCTAAATGAATTCTTTTCATTGGTATTGATAAAGGAAATGAACTTCACAGTTGGAGAATTGAGTGAAAGTTCCCACAATGTTTTGCCAAACCAGCTAAAAAGCAAATCAAGTACACCCAAACACCAATGTCCCCTACCTACACCATGTCCATATCCCTCCAGCTTTCTTATATTCATGTGCCTATCCAAACAGCTCCTAAAAGCCTCTAATGTAATTGCCTCTACCACCATACGAGGCAGTGCATACTAGGCATCTACGACTGAGTAAAGAAACTTGCCCCTCACGTCATCCTTGAACCCTGGGATGCATCCTCTATGTTATTTCCTTGTCCTCACATCCTCAACCCTAAGAAACAGATGCTCTGTGTCCACTCTATCTATGCCTTTCATAATCGTTTAACCCTCTATTATTTCTCCCTTCGGTCTCTGAAGCTACAGAGCAAACAGCCTAAGTTTGTCCAGCCTCATGATAGCACATACACTCTGAGCCAGGCAGCATCCTGGTGAACCTCTTCTGCACCCTTTCTAAAGCCTGAACATCCTTCCTATATTGGAATAACCAGAACTGTACACAATACTCCAGATGTGGCCCAACCAGAGCTTTATAAAGTTGCAACATAACCTCCTGACTTTTGAACTCAGTGCCTCAACTAATAAAAGCAAGGATTCCATAAGCTTTCTTAACCACCTTATCGACCTGTGTAGCCACTTCAAGATGCTGTGAACTTGGATCCAAAGATCTCAGGAACACTGTCAAGGACCTTGCCTTAACTGTGCACTGTCTCCTTGCATTTGCCCTACTGACTTGCAACACTTAATGATTATCTCCTTCTGACATTCCTCAGCCCATCCCTGCAACTGGTCTGTATCATGCTGTTTTCTGAACCAGTCTGCTACACTATTCACAACTCCACATTGGTATCATCTGCAAATTTACTAGCCTACCCATCTACGTTTTCATCCAGGTCATTTATGTACAAATAGCAGAAGACCCAGCACAGATCCCTGTGGAACTCCACTAATTACAGGTCTTCAGTTTGAATAAGCCCCTTCAAGCACTAACCCCTGTCTTTTATGTGCAAGCCAGTTCTGAATCTAAACAGCCAGTTCGCCGGATCCCATGCACCTTAATCTTCTGGATTAGACTCCCGTGAGGGACTTTGTCGAACACCTTACTAAAACCCATGCAGACAACGTTCACTGTTCTACCTTCATAATTCTCTTGTCACCTTGTCAAAAAACTCAATCAAGTTGGTAAGGCACGACCTGCCCCACACCAAGCCATGCTGGCTTCCCCTAATTAGGCCATGGGTTTTCCCAACTGCTCATGTCCTATCCCTAAGAATTTCTTCTGCCACTGGAAGCAAGTTATCCCAATTTTTACCACCAAACCCCAATATAATTTTGAATACATAAAAGCAGTGTAGGAAAATATCTGCTTCTCTTTACCAAGTTTGAAGAATAGCAAAAGCATGCAGTGAAAACATATGAAATTTTGAAGATGTATTGAATTAATGCAAAGTGTGACAGAGCAATTGTACAGTGATACACTGTGATACAACCCAGTAAGATCCAATTTACACTGTGTCCTCTTTGCATTGGATCTTCAGTTCTAGTCTAAATGAAAAGACCAGCAATGGTAATTTTGGTAGACCAGCTGCGATACTGTTCCAGAAACTCAGTCCTGACCTTTGCTGCCTGTGTGCAGGTTGTACATTCTCCCTGTGATCCAGGTTTTCCTGGTGCTCCAGTTTCCTACATCGGAAAGATGTGGACTGGCAGGTTAATTAACTCCTTTAAATTGCCTCAAAAATGTAAGCAAATGGTAGAATGAGAGGATTTGATGAGAATGTGGGAGAAGTAAAATGAAAAAGAAATAACTGAATTGAGCTTTTCTGTGCTGTTTGACTCTGACTTTGCAAACGTTTTCACCGGTGGAGGGGGGGGGGGTCATCCAATTTACCACACTGACCGAAAGATTCTTCTAATTAGTTCTGCTCCCTTATTCAGCCATGAAGGCCTTAAGACATCTCGCTTCCTTTCTTCATATCCTTTAAGATTTTTTTTCCTCAAATATTAATTCATCTTTCTGTGTAGGACCTTGTATAGTTGTATTAGATCACTGTTTCTTCTTGGATAATCTATACCATAATACTGAAAGTTGCAATAATTGCCGTCTTCTAACCCTTTTGTTTTTGTGATATAAAGTTGGTAAACTTATAACCCCAAGTTGTCTGTTACTAGAGCAGTGAAAATATCAGCAGTGGTTGGGTGTGAATCCTCTTCACTTTCAATCAATCTTGTCATTCATCTAACAGAGAATCTTAGTTTTTCCTGTCATTCTTGTATTGTAAATTACTTTATCCATATTCTTTACTGGCAATTGTCTTTAGGTTTGTAAAATATTCTATATTTAAACTGCAAAAAAAAACCCAGCTGGACTAAGTATCTAGTCTTTTAAGTCTTATGTTAGCTGAGGTGACCAAATGAACTTGGTTTGCATTACTCAAAGCCCCCAAATTGCCCTTAATTTGTCACAGGCTATGCCTGAGTTTCTGGCTGGTGGCTTTTGGAAGTTGAAAGTGATGCATTGAAAGTTATTTACAGATTTTGTGATGGGGTAGGTGCAATTTTATTTGCTTTCCATTTATTTATTAGAGTATAGAACAGTACAACACAGCACAGGAACAACCCTTAGGCCCACAATGCTGTGCCAAACCAGCCAAAAAGTAAACTTTTAAAAAACCATAAATGAATCCCTCCTACCTACACATTGTCCATATCCCTCTATCTTCCTCATATATATACTATATAAGCAGAATATAGTATTAATGGTAAGACTCTTGGCAGTGTGGAGGATCAGAGGGTTCTTGGGGTCCGAGTCCATAGGACACTCAAAGCTGCTACACAGGTTGACTCTGTGGTTAAGAAGGCGTATGGTGTATTGGCCTTCATCAATCGTGGAATTCAGTTTAGGAGTCGAGAGGTAATGTTGCAGCTCTATAGGACCCTGGTCAGACCCCACTTGGAGTACTGTGCTCAGTTCTGGTCGCCTCACTACAGGAAGAATGTGGAAGCTATAGAAAGGGTGCAGAGGGGATTTACGAGGATGTTTCCTGGATTGGGGAGCATGCCTTATGAGAATAGGTTGAGTGAACTCGGCCTTTTCTCCTTGGAGCGACGGAGGATGAGAGGTGACCTGATAGAGGTGTGTAAGATGATGAGAGGCATTGATCGTGTGTATAGTCAGAGGCTTTTTCCCAGGGCTGAAATGGTTGCCACAAGAGGACACAGGTTTAAGGTGTTGGGGAGTAGGTACAGAGGAGATATCAGGGTTAAGTTTTTTTTTTACTCAGTGGTGAGTGCGTGGAATGGGCTGCTGCCAACAATGGTGGAGGTGGATATGATAGGCTCTTTTAAGAGACATTTAGGTAGGTACATGGAGCTTAGTAAAATAGAGGGCTATAGGTAAGCTTAATAATTTCTAATGTGGGGCATGTTCAGCTCAACTTTGTGGGCCGAAGAGCCTGTATTGTGCTGTAGGTTTTCTATGTTTCTACATCCACGTGCCTATCTAAATGTCTCTTAAATGCCTCTGATGTATTTGCCTGTACCACAATACCAGGCAGCCACCACTCTCAGTTTAAAAAAAAACACTTAACCTCACATCCCCTTTGAACCTACCCTGTTTCACCTTCAATACATGCCCTCTAGTATTAGACATTTCATCCCTGGGAGAAAGATGCTCCCTATCTTACTCTATGACATTCATAATCTTGTAAATCTCCAACACTTCTCCCCTCAGCCTCCTCTGCTGCTCCTGAGTAAAAACCCAAGTTTGTCCAGGCTGTCATGAAAGGACATGCCCTCTAAACCAGGCAGCATCCTGGTAAACCTCTTCTGCACTCTTTCCAAAACCTCAACATCCTTCTGTCGTGGGAATTGTATGCAATACTCCAGATGTGGTCTAACCAGAGCTCTATAAAGTTGTAACACAACCTCTTGACTTTTAAACTCAATTCCTCGACAAATAAAAGTAAGTATTCTATAATCCTTAACCACATTGTCGACCTATGTTGCCATTTTGAAAGAACTATGAACTTGGACACCAAGATCGCACCAGTCTGCGGCACCAGGAGTAATCCAGAATACAAGGAGTAGTCCTGACGAAGGGTCTCGGCCTGAAACGTCGACTGCACCTCTTCCTAGAGATGCTGCCTGGCCTGCTGCATTCACCAGCAACTTTTATGTGTGTTGCTTGAATTTCCAGCATCTGCAGAATTCCTGTTGTTTGCGTAATCCAGAGATGACTACTTTGGAGGTCTTTTGCTTCAGCTTCTTTCCTAAATCTATACTCACTGCATAGGATCTATTGTCCTATTTTGCCCATGTCATTGGTGCCAATACGCACCATGGCATCCAGCTATTCCCCCTCACCCTTGAGAATATCCTACAGTTGCTCTGATACACCCTGACCCTAGCACCCGGGAGGCAACACAACATCCTGGAATCACTTATCTGTTCTCCTTCTTCACCCCCAAATAGTGAGTCCCCTCACACTACCACACTGCCTATCTTTACCCTTACCCTTCCCTGCTGAGCCATGGAGCTGGCCATAGTGCCACTAGCCTGGCTGCTGCTTCTGTGCCCTGATGGTTCGTCTCTCTTCTTCTTCCCACCCCGGAGGTATATGTTGCTGAGGAAATGGCCACCGAGGAACTGATTGGTTAATCCCCTTACCTTTTCCTGGTGGTCACTCATTTACTGTCTGAAGCCTATATTCTGGATGTGACCACCTCTTGAATAAGTTTCATATATGATATCTTTAGCCTCCCGGATGATCCTGAGTACATCCATTTCCTGCTGGTCAGTAGGGAGCTGAAGTTGGGTTCACTTGCCGCAGATGTAATCATCAGGGAAACCGTCAGGTATCCTGAATTCCCACACCTGGCAGGAGGAGCAGTCCATCCTGACTACTCAGTAGTAAAATAAAAGCTTCCGTATTATCTTTGTCTCTGCCTGTTCTTGCTGAAACCTGTTGAGCTAAAACCTTCCAACTATTAACACTGGCATGCTCCAGTAATCGCTGCTGTGCCTGACCCTACCTCCCTTTTGCTCGCTGCTGAGTTTAGTTCTCTGATGCCAACACTAAGGTGCCACATGAAGGACATCCATGTGATATGGATTCATAGAGTTGGGGGTGATGTATTAGCATGCATAGATTGGTTAACCAATAGAAAGCAGCGAGTTTGGATACATATGGGTTTCTCTGGCTGGCAATCAGTGGTGAGCGGTGTACTGGGCCCGCAACTGTTTACAATATACATTAACAATCTGGAAGAGGGAACCAAGTGTAGTGTATCTAAGTTTTCTGATGACACTAAATTGAGTGGAAAAGCAAATTGTTCTGAGCATACAGTGAGTTTGCAGAGTGGTATAGATAGGTTAAGTGAGTGGGCAAGGGTTTGGCAGATGGAGTACAATGTTGGTAAATGCGAGGTCACCAACTTGGGAAGAAAAAATGGAAGATCAGACTATTACTTAAATGGTAAAAGATTGCAGCATGCTGCTGTGCAGAAGGACTTGGGAATGCTTGTGCGTGAATAGTAAAAGGTTGGTTTGCAGGTGCAGCAGGCTATCGAGACGGCAAATGGAGTGTTGGCCTCCATTTGGGAGAGTGATCGAATTTAAGAGCAGGGAGCTTATGCTGCAACTGTATAGGGTACTGGTGAGGCTGCATCTGGAGAACTGCGTGCATTTCTAGTCTCCTTACTTGAAGGATAGACTGGTTTTAGAGGTGGTGCAGAGGAGATTCACCAGGTTGATTCCAGAGATGAGCGGTTTGGACTATGAGGAGAGATTGAATTGCCTGGGACTGTACTTGCTGGAATTCAGAAAAATGAGTTGGGATCTTATAGAAGCATATAAAATTATGAAAGGGATAGATAGATGAGATAGAGGCAGGAAAGTTGTTTCCATTGTTAGGTGAGACTAGAACTAGGGGACATAGCCTCAAGATTATGGGGGGTGGGGGAGAGTAGATTTAGGACGGATATGAGGAGGAACTACTTTCCCCAAAGAGTGGTGTATCTGGAATTCTTTGCCCAATGAAGCAATGGAGGCTACCTCAGTAAATATATTTAAGACAAAGTTGGATAGATTTCTACATAGTGGAGGAATTAAGGGTTATGAGGGAAAGGGCAGGTAGGTGGAGATGAGTCCATGATCAGATAGGCTATGATCTTGTTGAATGGTGGAGCGGGCTCCTGCTCCTATTTCTTATGTTTTTCCCCTCCCTTCCCCTTCCTCCTCCGTATAATCTTTCATTGGAAAAGGTTTAATTATTTAGAGATACTGCATGGTAACAGGCCCTCAATCCCAACAAGCCTGCTCTGCCCAATTACACCACAGTAGCCAATTAACCTACTACTATTTCTTTCAGATGTGAGAGGAAGCTGAAGCACCAGAAGAAAGAGAACACAGCCATGGGGAAAATGCATAAACTCCCTCCAGACAGCAGTAGAATTGAACCCAGGTTGCTTACGCAAAAACAGAATTACACCAACCACAGCACTTGTGTGCTGCCCATATTGTGCAGTAAACTTTATTATGAATCACACCATCTGCACTGGGTCCATTTCAACTTCTGATTCACACTTTAGTTTTATAAGCACATTTGGGGGTTCCACAGAAACTGTGTTACAAATTGAAATGTATATTGACATTTTCCTTTCCATAGCATAAACTATCAGAAAGGCACAGTGACTGTCCAAACTTCAGCTTCAGAGTAGAACAAACAACT
Organism: Mobula hypostoma; assembly: GCF_963921235.1. NCBI lineage: Eukaryota > Metazoa > Chordata > Chondrichthyes > Myliobatiformes > Myliobatidae > Mobula > Mobula hypostoma. The sequence continues at coordinate 3,230,596 of NC_086120.1, forward strand.
GCCATGAGAGTCCACAAATCCGGGTTAATGATTAAGGAACGGGGAACTCCACAGATGTGTAGCTGCTCTGAAACCACCGGCTGTCAGCACCTGGAGCATGCCTTTTCCTCTGGGATCCTCAATCCTGGCATACTAGTGCTGTGCAGAAGAGTGCAAGACGGTGTAAGGTAGCAGCTGGCCGTTATGGCAAGGGGAAAGACGAGGATGGGACCGTTGTCGATGTCTTCAATAGTTCAATAATTCCATTTAATATCAGAGAATATATACAAAATTTAACCTGAAATTCTTGCTCTTTGCAGACATATACAAAACCCCAAAGAATGAATGACAGTAAAATCATTAGAACCCCAAAGCCCGGTTCTTGCCCTCCCAAGCAGGAACAAAGCATCAAGCCTCACCCTCCCCAACTTATTTCAGCAAAAAACAGCAGCAGCCCAAAACCCACCGAGCAAGCAATAGCAGATCCCCCAAGAGAGTCCATGCTCTGCAGCACAGAAAAAACTCATTGTTCACCTGATCAGTTCAACATGCCACAGGCTCTCTCTCCCTCCCTAATAAAGGGCAGAGAGCTGCCACAGCTGCGAGAGGAGACAAAGAAAAGTAGAAGGACTCGCGGATTTAAGTCGGCCGTGTTGCTTTTTTTGTGTTAACCGACTTGAGAATCGGCAGCGAGAGGGAGAACGAGCAAACGGGAAAGAAAAAAAACATGGAATGGCTCTTGTTTTTTGAAGAGTTCTTCAGAGAACTCTTGTTTTCTCCGGCATGCTTCAGTCGGCAGCACCGGCATGGAATCGGCTCACGTACAGGGCATAGAGCCTCGGAACCCCAAAGGCACACTCGTCTGCTCGGCTGAAAAACGGCTAGTCTAACGGGCCATCCAAAATTATGTGTGATGTTGGAAAATTCATACTGTCTACAGAAAACTTGGAGCATAAACTTACTCACATTTTAACCATTTATACTAACCCAGAGATACGATTATAGTCAGCCTTTCTCAAACCTTTGTGCCCTGGAGGAATCCTTGAAATAATTTTCAGGTCTCAGGGAATCCCTGTGTAAAAATAATTGTCGGCAGTTCACAGTACATTGGTGTGATCAGTACGTTGTAGATATAATAATCCAATCATACTTGTCAATGCTCTTTTGAGTAGAGAATAAATTTTAGCTAACATTTCTTGGGAAAAAAATGAAATATTTAAACTTGGCTTAACTTTCTTGAAATGAGTCTTTCCTTCCCTTTCAAACAATTTAAAACTCATAAGGCAAATATAATAAATTTTTGTTAAAAACTGGCCTAAGCCAAAATGGGATTTAATTTTTCAAAGGGTAGGCTTGGTACATTAATTTAAATAATGGTTTTTACAACATGAAAATTTATTGACAATGTTGAATAATAAAGTTACTAAAAACCATAAGCCAAAGCAACATGAATAAAAATATAGCCTGAGACACAATTTTATACAAGACTGTAATCAGGCTCAAATATAGGCCGAGCATATGAAACCTATGCTTGTGTTTTTCCTACACAAATACTCAATTCTGGGGCGAACTTGAGATAAGCACACACGGATTTCACTTTCAGCTGAAATGAGATGATTTCTATCCTTACTCTTGATGCTTGTTGAACAAGAAAAGGCTTGCTCATACATGTAAGATGTATATAAATGTTAATTACTTTCCAATGAATGCCAGGATACTCTTTTCGAGAAATCCAGAACTTGTCCAGGGGCAGGTCAGTAAATCTCATCTTAAGTGCATAAACAGACTGGAGCTCAAAAATTCTTCCTGTACTCTCAAAGTCAAGTTCTCAAGCTGAGCAGAAGATTCAGAGAAAGGGTTCCTTGCCCATTCATACACTTGTGTTGAAAGGGAGGACAAATACTGTTCAAATTTGTTCTGCAGTTCTCCCAGGTGGTTTTCAATCAGACTCTAGACTGAGCAGCTGAGTCGCAATGCGTAGAAATTCCATCTCGGGAATGAAAATTTCCCTCCAATTTTCTACTACATTGGTAGAGTTTGCTCCCATAAGTCAGTTGGCAGTGTGTTAAGGGGAAGCTGGGGGAGGTAAATTGGGAGGAAAAGACTGACATCCCAGCCCAAGTTGAGTTAGTCTATTTAATGCTTGCAAAGCATACCTCATGCTCCTCATTCGCTTCCCGTCCTCCCCTCCATGCAATACAGCGTTCGCCAATTATCCAACAGCCTCCCCTAAATTGTGTCAAAAACTGAGAATGGATTCAACCAAATAAACACAGTACAAGTGGGTACTGCCATACTGGGCTGAGAAACCTCGAATGAGATTGCTAACAGGGCTGCTCGATCACTGCCCCCCATCACATGGAATGCTAGCATTGCACATTGCGTGAAATTAAAAAACAGCTGTTCATTTTTTTTTAATCACAATCTGTCACGGAACCCTGAGTGACTTCTCGTGGAACCTTGGTCATAGCTATATAGCACAGGATGGGCAGCATGGTAGGTATCACACAGATGAGGTAATGCTACGATAGCTATGATCCGGTTCACCTGCCGCTGTCTGCAAGGAGTTTGTACGTTCTCACCAGGGCTATGTGGGTTTCCTCCCGCAAGCTGGGATTGATAGTGTCATGGGCAGGTCTTCTGCTCTAATTTAGTGGAATCCTAGAAATTCACACCATCGGAGATGAGCATTCAGACCCCATCCTTGTGAACTTTTTGTTGATTACATTGTGTACTGATTTTGCTCAAGCATGAATTGGTTCAATGAAGAGAGCTACAGAAACAGGGAATAGCGAATATGCTTCTATAGGTAGAACTGAAAGACATCTTGCTGAAGAAAAGATGGTTTACTTCGTATCTATTAGTGCTATATTTGATCTGGAGTACTTAATATTGACCTTCAGTGTTTGGGTTTCATGTTCTCAGTACTGACAACTGTCACCATGAAGACTACAATAAGTGTCAGATCAAGTTTTTAACATTATTGTATTTTATTATAGATTGAGTACTTTAGATACTATCCCTGTACTGAACCTCTAAGGCCAAGGAATGACATTGATTGAAACAGTTATTTGTTATGCCTGTTCCTCTGATGTCCACTTTGTGTTTGATATTTTTCAGCAAATAACTCAACACCAGGAGCAGTTTGTTCAAATGCTGAATGATCCTTTGGGAGAGGCTGGAAGTGAAGGAGCAGAAGGTCATGGGTCACCGCACACTAACTACATCCAGGTTACACCCCAGGAGAAGGAAGCAATAGAGAGGGTAATAACGCTTTGAAAATCTGAGGATATTTGTGAAGTAAACTAAAATGTAATATCTTTAAGTAGAAAATTCATCACTGCAAATACCTTTATCACACTTACAGCCTGCATTTCTCAGTCATCTGTGCAGTCTCATACACTTTCTCAAGTTGCACCTTACTGCTTTCATGAATTGAGGACGTTTAAATTGAAAATATATTCTCAGATAGTCAGGATGCAGAACTGCTGCTCCCACTCCATCATCCTCAACATGGGGCTGTGTGCTGAGCTCTCTGCTCACACATGACTGCATGGACAAACACCCGTGTAACGACACTCATCACCAACAGTGGTACAGCCTAGAGAGATGAGGTGCCAGGAAAATAATCTGTTATGCCAACAAGACAAAGGAGATGGTTATTGTCTTCAGGAATCCCTCTTTACATCAATGGGACAGTAGTGGAAACGACGAGCAGTTTCAAACTCCTGGGAGTGCATATTTTGCACAATGTCTAATGGTCCGAGAACACATTCGACACAATCAAGAAAGCTGAGCAACGCACCTACTTTTTGAAGCTGAAGAGCTGGACTGTGCACATCATTACTCATGACCTTCTGCAGATGCGTAGTAGAGAGCATTTTCGCAGTATATATATGTATATATGTGTGTGTGTGTGTGTGTATATATATAGTATTTATTTATTATTGTGTTTATTACTGCTTTTTTGGGCTGCATCAGATCCAGAGTGACAATTGTTTCATTCACCTTTTCTACTTGAAATGACGTTAAACCATTTGAATCTTGAATCTAAAACTCAAACAAAATAAAATCAACTTTCTTTTCTAATTACATAATTTATTCCAATTGTTTGTACTTCAGATTGTATGAAATGATCTTCAATCTTTACAGAAAATGCTGTTTTCTTTCTCATTTTCTCTAATGGACAAAGTGTGGTGGAGGCAATTACTCTCTCAACATTTAATAAGTATCTGGATGAGCGCTTGAATTGCTAAGACACAGTAAACAATGAACCAAACACTGGTAAATGTAGGTAGTATGGATAGGTACTTGATAGACATATTGGGCTGAAGGGCCAGTTTCTGTGCTCTATGATTGTGACTTGTAAAGTTAGATTCCTGTATCTTTGTTAGGACACTACTTTTATGAAATAGCAAATTGGGGTGCAAATCTTCATGGGTTGATGCTTGGAGTACTGTGGACTTGTCTTGCTCAGAGCTCGGTTTCTTCCATGTGGTCACCACAGATGTATGTTCAGATTAGCCCCACATAAGCTAAAATTGAAACAATGCAAAGATGTATGTACTTCAGGGAGGTTTTCACATTTGTATCAAATACACAAGCTGGTCTTTTTAGATTGAGTCATATGGCACTCAAATCATTCGCCTTGTTTTAATAAAGAAACATACAACTGATGCAGAGGCTACCCAATACTTAAGTAGAATATTTGGAAAAATAATAGGTAGTTAAGTTTGTTTGAAAATTAACTTCATGGTTAGCCTTTATTTCAGGGATTTCTTTAAATGTTTATGGTAGTGGTTGTGAGTATATCTGAGCTCAGATGAAGCATCCTTAGGATGTTGCAGGTCATCAGCTGTAGAATTCTATTTCACTACTATTTATTGTCTTGGTGCCCAAATGCCAATTAATAAACTTCTGGATGGGCTACAGGGAAGTGTTAATAGAATTTTGTGGAAGATTGAAAGTGATTTCATACAATCTGAAACCCAGGTTTTAATCCAAATAGACTACAAAGGATAGATTAGGGAAACTAAAGATACAACACTAAACAAGAAATGCACAAACATTTAAACAAAGCATTAGTCAAGCCATATTTGGAGTGTTATGAGCAGTTTTGGGCCCCATAACTAAGGAAGGATGTGTTGGCATTACAGAGGGTCAGAGGAAGTTTACAAGAAAGATCCTGGGAAATAATATGAGGAGTGGCTGATAGTTCTAGGCCTGTACTTGCTGGAGTTTAGAAAAATGAGGGGGATCTTATTAACCTATACCAAATATTGAAAGACTTAGACAGTGTGGATGTGGAGAGGATGTTCCAAGAGTGAGGTTGTTAAGACCCAAGGGCACAGTCTCAAAATAGAGTGACTGTCTTTAAAGGTGGTGAACCCCTCGCAAGGTGGAAGGTCCCAATGGAGTACCTGGTAAGGCTCTGAAAACCTGTGTCAACCAACTGGTGAGAGTATTCAAAGACATTTTCAATCTCTCACTGCTATGGGTGGAAGTTCCCACTTCAAAAAGGCAACAATTATACCAGTGCCGAAGAATAATGTGAGCTGCCTTAATGACTATCGCCCAGTAGCACTCACATCTACAGTGATAAAATGCTTTGAGAGGTTGGTCATGACTAGATTGAACTCCTGCCTCAGCAAGGACCTGGAGCCACTGCAATTTGCCTATTGCCACAATAGGTCAACGGCAGACGCAATCTCAATGGCTCCCCACACGGCTTCAGACCACCTGGACAACACAAACACCTATTTCAGGATGCTGTTCATCAACAATAGCTCAGCATTTAATACCATCAATCCCACAATCCTGATTGAGAAGTTACAAAACCTGAGCCTCTGTACCTCTGTCTGGAACTGGATCTGTGACTTCCTTAACTGCAAGACCACAATCTGTGTGGATTAGTGATACCATCCCCTACTCACTGATGATCAACACTGGTGCACCTTGGTGTGTGCTTGGTTCACTGCTCTACTCTCTCTACACCCATGACTGTGTGGTTAAACATAGCTCAAATACGATCTGTAAATTTGCTGATGATACAACCATTGTTGGTAGAATCTCAGATGGAGACGAGAAGGTGTACAGGAGTGAGATATACCAACTAGTAGAGTGGTGTCGCAGCAGCAACCTTGCAGTCGTCGTCAGTAAGACGAAAGAGCTGATTGTGGACTTCAGGAAGGCCAAGACGAAGGAACACATAAATATCCTCATAGAGGGATCAGAAGTGGAGAGAGTGAGCAGTTTCAAGTTCCTGGGTATCAAGAACTCTGAGGACCTAACCTTTCCCCAACATATGGATGTAGTTATAAAGAAGGCAAGACAGCGGCTATACCTTATTAGGAGTCTGAAAAGATTTGGTACGTCAACAAATACACTCAGAAACTTCTGTAGATGTACCATAGAGAGCATTTTGTCAGGCTGCATCACTGTCTGGTATACTGGGGTTACTGCACAGAATCGAAAGAAGCTGCAGAGGGTTGTAAATTTAGTCGGCTCCGTCTTGGGTACTAGCCTACAAAGTACCCAAGACGTCTTTAGGAAGCAGTGTCTCAGAAAGGCAGCATCTATTATTAAGGACCTCCAGCACCCAGGGCATGCCCTTTTCTCACTGTTGCCATAAGGTAGGAGGTACAGAAGCCTGAAGGCACACACTCAGCGATTCAGAAACAGCTTCTTCTTCTCCTCTGCCATCGATTCCTAAATAGAAATTGAACCACTGAACACTACTTCACTCTTTTAATATATATTTCTTTTACTTGCACGATTTTTAATCTATTCAATGTATGTATACTGTAATTTATTATTACTAATGTTATTTTATTTTCTTCTGTATTATGTATTGCATTGAACTCCTGCTGCCAAATTAAAAAATTTCACAACACCTGTTGGTGATAATAAATCTGATTCTGATTCTGACAACCATTTATAATAGAGTTGAAGAACCACTGCTTTAGCCAGAATGTGGTGAATCTGTGAACTTTATTGTCACAGTCGACTGTGAAGACCAAGTTAGTGGGTGTATTTAAAGTTGAGGTTATTAGGTGCTTGATTAGGAAAGAATTAAAGGTTATGCTAAAAAAGAAGGGGCATAGGGGTTGAGAGGGAAAATAAAGCAGTCATGATCGAATGGCAGAGCAGACTTGATAGGCTGAATGTCTAATGGTCAAATTTGGGCACAAATCTCAGTAGGAAAAGTGGTCAACCTACGGCGTACAGTTCAAGAGGATTTAATGATAATAATAAAAGGCTTAATGTTGACAAAAGAAGCAGCATCAGAGAATTGGAGAAAAGACTATTTTAACCAACGAGTATCAGTGAATTGATTAGAATAGAAGAATGAGTAACCTAGTGAGAAGCATTAAAAGGAAAACTACCTTGAAAGGTATCTCAGTAACAGCAAGAAATTAACAGATGTTAGTATGGGCCCATTACATATTGAACTAGGGGAAATTATTTTGGGAACTGAGGAAGCAGCAGAGCAATTAAACATACTAAGCAACTTTGACCATGGAATTATTCTTAGTGCCAGACAAGTTATTTGCGTATCTTAGGAACTGCTGATCTGCTGGGATTTTCACGCAGAAGTCTCTAGCGTTTACAGAGAATGGTGCGAGAAACAAAAAATATCCGGTGAGTGGTAGAAATGCCTTAAGGAGAGAAGTCTGAGGAGAGTGGCCAGACTGGTTCACGCTGACAAGAAACTACCTGTTACAACAGTGATGTGCAGAAGAGCATCTCTGAATGTACAACATGTCAAACCTGGGCTATATCAGCAGAAGACACGAAGTAGCTACTGAGTGTATATCTTGTATATGTCTTTATTGAAAAAGGTGCAAAGCTCCAGGAAAATGGTGAACAAGTCTAGTGTGGACGAGGAAGTGAAAAAAAGAAATTACATTGGTAAAATTGAAAAATAGTTATGGAGAAATTAATTGGACTAAAACCCATGAACCCCAGGATCTGATGAGCTGCAACCATATTTTTTTGAAAGAAACTGCAATGGTGATAGTACATGTACTTATTGTCATTTTTCACAACTTCACTGACTCCATAATGATTGCTCTAGGTTGGAAGGTAGCAAATGTAACCCTACCATCTTAAAAATGGAAACAAAGGGAAATGAGCTATAAAGCACTTAAAAGAAAATACTATAATTTGTTAAGCAGAAAGTGATTATAGAGCATTGTATCTAGCAGAGCTCATCTACATTAATGAAAAGATAATATAAAAACCTACATTTGTCATATTTGATTAATAGAATAGTTTTTGGGGAAACTAGTGAACATGGATGCTCAGAAAGCCTTTGTTGAAGTGCTATTAGAGACAAAATTAGAGCACATAGAATGATGGATCATACTCAGTCCTCAATGACTGCCAGTGTAAATGCTGCACTGTTTGTCGTGTACATTGATTTGGGTGAGGAGACCAAATGTAATATACCCAACACAACAATATGAGTTGAAGTTGTACTTGGTAGCTGCAAGAGAATGTACAGTATATGCACTAAGGGAGTTAGTATATGATTGAAATATGAAAAATTAGATCAATGATATATAGCATGCAAACAGATCTTTCAGTCCAACATGTCTGTGGCCATTCAAGTAACTATCTGTACCAATGGCATTTTCCACCAGTTAGCTTGCAACCATCTGTCATGGCTTTGCAGGTGTTCATATTAAGAGCTTAAATGTTGAGAATGCCTTCCTCCACCAATTTCTCAAGCTGTACCTTCCAAATTTCAATCACAATCTCAGTGGAAAAAATCTTCCTCAAATGCCCTTTAAATCTCTCACCCTTGCTGTAAATAAATGTGCCCCCCACCCTGCCCATCTCACTGGTAATAAATGTCTCTACTGTGGAGAAAGGATTCTCATTACCCTATGTATATCCCTCATATTCTGTATCTGTTATATTGCATTTCCTATAATGAAAGCCAAGCTTATTGATTCTCTTCTCTATCTGGAATACCACCCTGGGTGACAAAATCTCCCACACCTGCTCCAACACAATCACATCCAATTTGTGTAGTGACCAAAGCTGCACCCAGTAATCCCATTCTGGCCTAACTAATGATTTTAATAGCTGTTTTACAAATATCTCTTGTATTCTGTCTCCCGTATATCTTAACCACTTTATATACCTGAGCTACTTGCCTTCAGGACACAATGGACACAAGGGCTCTGTTTCTTGCAGTTCTGTTATCTATTATGAATATATAATATCAAATCTCCCAAATGCATCACTTCACGTTTTTGAAGATAAAATTCAATCTGGTGTTTCATGCACGGCTGACCAATTTGTCAGTGTAATTCGTAAGTTGGTCACTCTACCATAAATAATGTCTTCAGTTTTTTCTGTAAAGAACCTAGCCTTCCCTGTCTTTACACCCATATTATTACAGTATGTGATCAAATGTTTTTAATTGCTGAGATATTGAAAGGTGGTAGAGTTTGGAGGGATCTGGGTGTCCTTGCATGTGAATCACTGAAAAATTAACATACAGGTACAAGAATTATTTTGGAGGGTTTGAACACAGGGCATTTTACTGAGATTGAGGCTATATAGGTAGACTGTCTTGGAAATTTTTCAAGTTCTAAGTCTGTCAACCGTAGAATGTTGTTGTAATAGAGGCAGTGCAACATAAGTGTCACTCACAAGTGAATTTCCAGGACAGTTATTTCTTCTGCATGCTGGTCCATATGAGAATTTACAATTACAAGATTTAATTGTATTGCAAACGTACAGAAAAAAATATTGATTGACATGACTGGTACATGTGGAGATGATATTTCTTCTGGATGAGGTATTCAGGAATTTTGTACTTTTGATATGATATTTGATCTATAGATATTTGGATATTCAGGGAATTGATAGTGCAGTGATGTGCAGTTGAAGTAATGTAAGAGCTGTGGTCATATTCAATGGCAGAGCAAAGTGAAGGGACTATTCTTAAACTTAAAGAGCATCAGGCATGTGCTAGGCACCTGGCATTGCTTCATCCTGTAAATGTTTTTAATCCATCGTTGCCCTGTTCATGTGCCGTCTGCAGTGGTAATTATTTCAGATGTACAAGTGGTTTGAAATGGAACTTGATCACATTTGGATACAAACCAACATCTTTTAATTTCATTTGTTATGCTTGTCTGGTGCAGGCAGTGAAAGGTGACCAACTTGTTTCCCAGTGGCAGGATGCTGTAAATTTTTGGCAGGATTAAAGTGTACTTGAGTGAAGACAGATAGCTTGGTTAATATCCCTCTGGGGTATGAACTCCACTGAATTTCCTAGTTTTGTGTCTAAATTTAAGAAATAAGGATGTAAGAGTATGGCAACTGAAGGCTAAAGGTAGAGATGAACCAATTTTGGATGCTTAGTGAGCACGCTGTAGCTTCCCAGAGCAAAGATGAACAGATATTTCCCATTTGATCAAGCCTAGTGGCCACACTGTTAGTGATAATGATAGATTTTATGCACATACTATATAAGCAAACTTCTCAGTTTTTTTGAGGTAAAAAAATTGTGCTTTTATTGAGAATGGTTGTGATAGTTTCTGCTTGCTGTGTTTAAATGTTGTTCTCTCAATAAATTGATTTGCTGTACAACTTGCAGTACAACTTTCAGATGCTCATAGGTTTCAACGTTCATAGTAAAATTTATTATCAGAGTACATACAGGTGTCTCCTGCTTTTTGAACGTTCGCTTTACGAAACCTCGCTGTTACGAAAGACCTACATTAGTTACCTGTTTTCGCTAACAGAAGGTGTTTTGAGAAAAGGCAGCGTGCGAAAAAAGCAGCGCGTGATAAAAGGCAGCGCGCGCCCCGAGCAGCCAAGCTCCTCCCCCAGAACTGCATTCTAGCCGGCATTGCTTAAACACGTGCCTGTGAGCAGCAAGATGAGATTAGCAAGATGAGTTCTAAGGTATCGGAGAAGCCTGAAAGAGCTCGTAAGGGTGTTACACTTAGTGTAAAACTAGACATAATTAAGCATTTTGAGATAGAAGAAGATGACCTGCCTGCCTTGATGGAAACAGACGACGATGAGATGACACCTCAGTGTCCTACCACCCCAGTGGTCTCAACCTCCGGGCAGCGGACCGATACATTGCTATGGAGAATGCAGCGGTAGCCGGGACGCACCCAGCACATCTGTAAGAAAAAGGCCGAAATAAACAAGCTAATTAATTAGGTTGTTTATTTCGGCTTTTTTCTTAAAGATGTGCTGCGTGCATCCTGGCTACTGCTCGTACCACTGCATTCTTCGCGGATCGGTATCAGTCGGCGGCCCGGAGGTTGGGGACCACTGCACCACCCCAACCTCCGACGACTCAGCCTAACACACCATCATCAGTGTGCTCGGTGCTGTCTTCCCAATTCCCATAAGTGATACTACATTGTACATACATTATTTCTACTTTATATAGGCTTTGTATTTTTATGTGTTATTTGGTATGATTTGGCAGCTTCATAGCTTAAAGGTTACTGGAGAAAGTGTTTCTGCCAAGAGCGCTTGTGTGAGATTTTCGCTACGGTGGACAGTGCAGCAATGATTGTAGAAAAGTATTTCTACTTTATATAGGCTGTGTATTTATCATATCATTCCTGCTTTTACTATATGTTACTGTTATTTTAGGTTTTATGTGTTATTTGGCATGATTTGGTAGGTTATTTTTTGGGTCTGCGAACACTCACAAAATTTTTCCATATAAATTGCTGCTTCTCTTTATGACATTCCGGCTTACGAAGCGTTTTATAGGAATGCTCTACCTTCGGATGACGGGGGAAACCTGTATAACTCATCAGATACAAGCCTGAGATTCTTTCTCTTGCGGGTATGCGTAGCAAACCTATGGGACAGTAACTAAACAGGATCAATGAACAACAAGCTGTGCAAATGCAATATAAATAATTAGCAATAAATAACGAGAGCATGAAAGAAACAAGAGCGGGTCCTTAAAGTGAGAACATTGGTTGTGGGAACTTCATAAATATGAGTGTTGTCCCGTTTTGTTCAAGGGCCTGATGGTTGAGGGGTAGTAACTGTTCTTGAACCTGCTGGTGCACGTCCTGAGGCTCTTGTACTTTGTACCTGACAGCAGCAGCAGGAAACGAGCATGGTCAGGCGCTGAGGATCTTTGATGGATGCTGCTTTTCTACGGCAACGTTTCATGTAAATGTGCTCAATGGTTGGGAGGGCTTTACCTGTGATGTACTGGGCCGAATCCACTACTTTTTGTAAGATATTGGTGTTCAAAGACATTGGTGTTCCCACACCAGACCATGATGTAGCCAGTCAAAGCACTTCACACTATAATCTACAGAAGTTTATCAAGGTTTTTGATGTCATGCCAAATCTTTGCAGACTGCTGAGGAAGTCGAGGTGCTGTGGTGTTTTCTTTGCAATTATATTTATATGATGTGTCCAGGACTGGTCCTCTGAGATAGTGACACCCAGTAATTTAAAGTTACTGACCTTCTCCACCTCTGCTCCTCCGCTGAATGTTGATGAGGTTTGTTTGGGAAGTAAATACTGAAGAATAAAAACAATGTTGTAATCACGGAACAGATCAGTCTACACCTGTGGAAAGAGGCAGTTCGTTTTTTTTTCTAGTTCCAAAGTTTATCAGAAATCAAGACTAGTTTGATAATAGCACATCTACAGACATTTAAAGATTATATTATTTTTATAACAAACAGTAGTTTTGACCCCAAAAGGATTATAACTGCATTGGCATTTAAATTTTATATAAAATATAGCTGCTTTTCTTTACTCCTCTTAATGTAAAAAGTAAGTATTATTACAACAACACACCCAATGCTGGAGGAACTCAGCAGGCCAGGCAGCATCTATGGAGAAGAGTACAGTCGATGTTTTGGGCTGAGACCCTTTGGCAGGACCTGAAACATCTACTGTACCCTTTTCCATAGATGATGCCTGGTCTGCTGAGTTCCTCCAGCATTTTGTGTGTTGCTTGGATTTCTAGCTTCTGCAGATTTTCTCCTGTTTATTATTAAAACAACCCATAATTAACAAATTGTAGCAAATCACCTACACAATCCTTTACTTGCCTTTAGTGGATCTACGGTGGGAAAGTGTTGAGCAGAGTTCACTGGATTTGGCCCGAAGAAAAGTGACTATCTTGTTCTTTTGCAACAAATGTAATGTAGCAGTAATTTTTGACACATTGTGGCAATCTAACTCTGCAATAAATCCAGAGAGAATGTAGGGAAAACTAGTGTAGAGAATGTAGTGAATTTGGGCATAGAGACCAACGTGTCTATTATAAACACAGTCAACTTTATATCTTGCCCCTCCATAAAATCTATGCCCTTTAGTTTTAGATTCTCCAGTCCTGGGTAAAAGATTTTGGGAATTCACCTAATCTAGGTCCTTCATGATTTAAAAAATCTCCATAAGGTCATCCCTCAGCCTCTTGCACTCCAGGTAAAATAATCCCAACCTATTAAGTTTTATCAAAGAACTTAAAGCCTCCAATCCTGGCAACATGCTTGTGAATCTTTTCTGCACCCTTTCCAACTTAATGACATCCTTCCAAAAGCAGTGTCACCAGAAGAGCACACACTACTACACACTGCTAGATGCATTGAAGCATTTCTTTCTTAAAGGCTTTCTAACATGTACTTCATTGCCCAAGCTTTTTAATCAACTGAATTTCTCGGCAGAGGTGTGTGGTGCCCACTTGCTTCAATTGCACCCGTGCCTAAGAAAGCATGGTACCCTGTCTAAATGACTATCACCCAGTGGCAATTGCATCCACAGTCATGAAGTGTTTTGAGAGGCATATGTTGAAGCATATCAGCTTTTGTCAGAATGAATACTTGCATCCACTCCAACTTGCCTACAGGAGCAAAAGGTCTACAATGGATGCTATCTCATTGGCTCTTCACACAACCCTGGAACATCTGGACAGCAAAGATGTATACATCAGGAGGCTCTTTTTTGATTATAGCTCAGCATTTAACACCATCATCCCCTCATATCTACTCAGTAAAACTCCAAGACCTGGGCCTCAATGCCCCCTTGTACAATTGGATCCTTGATTTCTTCACTTGCAGACTCCAGTCAGCTTGGATTAACAAAAACATCTCCACAATCTCCAACAGCACAGGAACACCACAGGGATGTGTACTTAGCCCCCTGCTCTACGTGCTTTACACCTATGACTGTGTAACTAATTACAACTCCACATTGTACAAGTTCACTGATGGCACCACTGTTCTGGGCTGTATCAAAGGGGGTGATAAATCAGCATACAAGAAGGAGATTGAAAACTTGGCTGAGTGGTGTAATAACAACAACCTCTCACTCAGTGTCAATAAGACAAAGGAACTGATTATAGACTTCAGAAGAGGGAACCCGGAGGTCCATAATCGTCATTGGATCAGAGGTGGAGAGGGTCAGTAATTTTCAATTCCTGCATTACTATCTCAGAGGACCTGTCCTGGGCCATCAGAATCAGGTTTATTATCACCGGCATGTGACGTGAAATTTGTTAACTTAACAGCAGTGGTTCAATACAATACATAATCTAGTAGAGAGATAAAATATAGCCGCTGTCTTGCCATCTTTATAACTACATCAGTATGTTGGGACCAGGTTAGATCCTAGAGATCTTGACCCAGGAACCTGATGCTTCCTACTTCTGATCCCTCTGAGGATTGGTATGTGTTCCTTCATCTTACCCTTCCTGAAGTCCACAATCAGCTCTTTCATCTCACAGACATTGAGTGCCAGGTTGTTGCTGTGGCACCATTCCAGTAGTTGGCATATCTCACTTCTGTACACCCTCTCATCACCACCTGAGATTCTACCAACAATGGTTGTATGGTCAGCAAATTTATAGATGACACTTCAGGTATGCCTAGCCACAGTCATGTGTATATAGAGAGTAGAGCAGTGGGCTAAGCACACACCTCTGACGTGCGCCAGTGTTAATCGTCAGTGAGAAGATGTTGTCACCAATCCGCACAGATTGTGGTCTTCTGTTTAGGAATTCGAGGATCCAATTGCAGAGGGAGGTACAGAGGTCCAGGTTTTGCAACTTCTCAATCAGGATTGTGGGAATGATGGTATTAAATGCTGCGCTATAGTCAATGAAAGGCATCCTGACATAGGTGTTTGTGCTGTCTAGGTGGTCTGAAGCCGTGTGGGGAGCCACTGAGATTGCGTCTGCCGTTGACCTATTGTGGCGATAGGCAAATCGCAATGGGTCCAGGTCCTTGCTGAGGCAGGAGTTCAGTCTAGTCATAACCAACCTCTCAAAGCTTTTCATCACTGTCAATGCGAGTGCTACCAGACAATAGTCATTGAGGCAGCTCACATTATTCTTCTTTGGCACTGGTATAATTGTTGCCTTTTTGAAACAAGTGGGAACCTCTGCCGGTAGCAGTGAGAGGTTGAAAATGTCCTTAAATACTCCCACTAATTGGTTGGCACAGGTTTTCAGAACCTTACCAGGTACTCCATCGGGACCTTCTGCCTTGCGAGGGTTCACTCTCTTTAAAGATAGTCCAACATCAGTGGAGATCACAGGATTATCAGGTGCAGCAGGGATCTTCACAGCTGTCATTGTGTTCTCCCTTTCAAAGCGTGCATGGAAGGCATTGAGTTCATATAAATATTATTGCGAAGACACGACAGTGCTTCTACTTGGGAGTCTGTGGAGGTTCGGCATGTCATCAAAAACCTGTGTGGTGGAAAGTGCTTGACTGGCTGCATTACAGCCTGCTATGGGAACACCAATGCCTTTGAGCAGAAAATCCTACAAAAGGTAGTAGATGTGACCCAGTATGTCACAGGTAAAACCCTCCCAACCATTGAGCACACCTACATGAAACATTGCCGTAGAAGAGCAGCATTCATCATCAAAGATTACCACCCAGACCATGCTCTTTTCTCGCTGCTGCCATCAGGTGCCCCAGGACTTGCACCACCAAGTTCAAGAACAGTTACTACCCCTCAACCATCAGGCTCTTGAACAAATGGGGATAACTATACTCATTTAAGGACTCTGTTATACTATTATTTCATGCTTGGTTTTTATTGCTGTTTATATCTGCATTTGCAGTTTGGTACAGTGGATAGTTCCTGTTTGCAATCACTGCGCTAAGTATGCCCGCAGAAAAAGAATCTCAGGGTTCTATTTGCTGACATGTATGTACTCTGATAGCAAATTTTACTTTGAACTTTCTTCTTTTGGGTTGAACTCTCGGTTGTGGTTCTCTGAAACATTTCACAAAGTTGGTTACACTTCTTGAATGCAAGTTTTTTGTATTTGAATAAATGATGCCAATTGCCACCATTTCTTTTAGTGTATTCTGTAGACTTGACTCCTCATTCTTTACCCAGTGTTTTCCCAACACTTGCCCACTGGGTCTGCCTTTTGGGACAAAGTGAAATAACTTGTTACAGTCCTTTTCAGAACTTAATTTATTTTTCAAAAAAGAAGGAAAACCCAATTGCTATGAGTAGTTTAGAAAGCTATGCTGTCAGTTTATTTTCCCTGTGAGGCAGATTTCGCTGTCAAGTTGATTGTCCTCTTTTGCAGATTTAATACAGTATCCTATTGCTAGATGATGGACTCTTGGCTTTCCAATATTAGCTCTGGAAGAAATATTCATCTGTTGCTTTACACCCATGATCTTTACTGATCAGACATGTTATTTTTCCTAGCAGTGTGATGTTCTGTACTATCTCTGCTTGAGAAATGCATGCAGGAGATGTGGCATGCAGTTTTTGTATGTATTGCTCATTCTGGAGGAAATTTGCTGTTTTGTTTTGGATATGTATATAGGTGAAAAGATGAATAACTCAAGTTGATAATCTTTTTTTGTTTCAGTTAAAGGCACTGGGTTTCCCTGAGGGACTTGTCATTCAGGCCTACTTCGCCTGTGAGAAGAACGAAAATCTTGCTGCAAACTTCCTTCTCCAGCAGAACTTCGATGATGAATGATTTTTCTTTCCCCCCTTTCTTTCTTCCCTCCCTCCCTTCCTGCCCAAACCATCCCACTCCCACCCCCCCTCCATTCTTTTTAACAAAACTTGGTTCACTTTCTATGTAATTGGATGGTCTTTGGAAAGGCTAGGTAAAGTATGGGTTACCTGGCTGTATCAATATTGTGAAGTGCAGCACTGGAAAGCACATATTTAAACAATCAAATGCCATATCCCATTGGTCAGTCTATAAAAGGTGACATTTGACAACTTGTGATGACTAGCCAGTGGTTGGGAGGATATTGGTGATGTGTGGGAGATGAGCCTGTATTCAAAAAAGTTTATGCCGTGTGCACCAAAAATTTTCTAGTCCCCAGATCTTGGAGCAAACAATTGTGCATTTGTGCCTTTTATGAATATGGGCCTGGACATTGTGGGGAGGCGGGGGGAGAGACCGAAGGTCAAAGTGCTTCTGCAGCGTAATGTTTCAGACTTGCCTACAATCAGTATTTTCAGTAGTTTTTTTTTCTGTTTCCGGTGGGGTGAAAGAGGGGCTGGTGGAAAGAAATGTACAATCATTTGAATAGTAATAGCAGATATGAGATTGCCATTCTGGAATGAAGCTGGCATCTGATGTAATGTCCAAGAAGATATTGCTTGATTTCTCTGCTGACTACTGGAAATACGACCATAGCCATAGTCAGGCAGCAAAATATTTTATTTTAAATAAAAACTTAAGTTCCTGTGTTGAAAACTGCTGTATTAAAAAAAAATGCCGCTGTCTTGCATTGCTCTTTAGGAAGTGTATTGCGATCTGTATCTTTTATTTTTAAAAAATCTGAAGCACGGTATTAAACAACAGCTTGCAATCACTGCAGGAATCTTTAGCTTGTCTGAGTTAATAGCAGCAGCTTAAGTTTGTTAGAGTTGACCTCACCCTCTTACTTACTGCACGTAGCTGTTTCTTAATATTATACTACCTTTGCACAAATATTCTTAATAGTGCTAACTGGCCCCAGTCTAGAGAGCCAAACGGATCATATGGGCTTTGACAAAGAACAGTGATTTCATGGTAGGGGGCATTAAAAGGTGTTCAGAAAGTGAGCCTACAGGATAATGATGCATCCCACGACTGGTCAGTTCTGAAAATTCACTTTCAGCAGTTAAATTTGTGTGGGTAGGTCCGGTGGGAAGAAGAGAGGCTGGCTTTCCCCAAGATGGTTATGGGAAATGAATCTGTACTTGCCCTCGATACAGAAGTTGAGTAGCATTTTAACATGCATGGAAACGTTGAATAGCTATTTTCAAGATTAGCTGAAGGATCTTTAAATCACAATTAAGTGTAATTTCTGAATGGAAAAGGATTGGTCATATTTCAGTTCAGGGGTGATCTTTTTAATCTGTTTATTTCTAAGGTCCCTTTCGCTTATGCATGATATGTGCTTACTTACCCTTGCCCTGGTCTAAGATCAGAGGAACCCAAATGCAGTCACCAAGAAATGCAATAGAAACAAGAAATCTTTTCATTGTATAATTTCCAGTTTCAGTGAAAGATGAGCTTTGAGGTGCTTCAGAAGGGAAGTCAATTTGGATTTCTGCTCCTCTCTACATTAGATATTTGCTCTGCTAAAGACCATCCTGAGTAGTCACCACTGTAGTCCCATTTCCGCCCCATCTACATCTTTTCCCACCAAACTTAATTAACGATCGGAATTTGAAGAAATTGGTGCAGAATTTCACGAGGCACTGTTGAATTTGGTTACCTTCAAATAATATTGGCAGAATTTGTCTGAGGTGCAGGTAAAAATACTGTTCTATCTTACCTAGTGGATAGGCGAGTTTTTGTTTCTCTCACCATCTCACTGCAGTCATTTGACTTGTGCCTCAGGAACTCATAAGTGAAATAAAGAATATTTTGAGCACTGAAATTGATATTATTTTCTATATGAAGCCTGTATCAAATAAAATATTAATGAATTTCAGCTAGGACAGTCTTGAATTGCTCATGTAGTTGGATCAGAAGCAACTAGTTGCCTGGTAGTTAACAATTAAGTTAAAGGAGGAATTTTGCTTGGAATCTGTTAAACAAGTTGGTGGAATTATTAACTTTATGACCAAATGCTCCAAAGCTGGAGAAGTGGCAGCATGGAGAGGTGTGGTTGAGAAAGAGGTTACCATGTGGAATTGATAGCTGTCATGGTACTTGTATCAACCATCAGCATCTGTTTATACTAGAAGAGATCAGTAAGGATTGATACCTAATTGATTTTTCTTTGCTTGTTTTTCTTATGTTCCTTTTGTGCTGACTGCTGAAGGCTGAATTGAAATGGGTTGAGGGAAGGTGATAAAATGGTTGTCCATCGTTCATTTCTAATCTCACTACAGCAGGTCTTAAAACAAGAACTATCGATAATTGTTGGCCCATTTACCTAAAATGTCATTGCCAAAACAGATCTGGGAATAGTGGAATCAAACATAGCAGAACATTGAATAGCAAGGCTCGCCTTTCAAGGCTTTTAAAAATTCCTCCAGTGTATTATTACTTCCAAATCGGAAGCTATACCTCGAAAGATAATTGGAAATGTGGCCTTGGAAGGGGCTATGGTGGGAAGGGGCATCATCTATTTGGTGCTGGTGCTTTTTCTCTCCCGTACACCCACCTGGTGGTGCAGGTTTTGTGCTGGATCACTGTTGCTTAGACATAAGGGGATGTCAATTTGACTCCTGTTGTGTCTTGTTCTGTTTCTTTAACTCTCCAGAACCATTTTGTTCCAAGAAAGATTAAACCACAGTTTTGAAGAGCAGCACAGCTGAAGACTGGGTGGGGTGCAATTGACAAAACTATTACTCATTTCCCCTTCTGCTAATCAGTTGGGGTTTATTTATCCTGTTCTCTTTGTTGTATTAATTCGCTATTGGACCAGTGCACAACTATTTTTACACTGATAACCTTTGCAATTGACCTCTTACAGCCTGTGACTCAATTTTCCCCTGTATCACTTTGAGTCAAAATGAATTGTCAGCCCCAGTCTTGCATCAGGTACCTTTGACATAGAGCTGATTTGCTGAATGTTCCTGGGATTCATAATGTTTCAGTGTTAACTACAATAAAGGCTTTTTACAAAGCTTTATTATTGTAATTTTTCTGTCTGAACACACTTGTGACATTCTGATTTTTAAGCACTGTACTGGAGATGAATTACTTAACACCCACCTTTCTTCTCTGGATACCTGGATTTAATCCAATCCTATCAGGTGAATAGAAATTGCACTGGTTGAGGTTCCAATACAAAATGAGTCTGATCTAATTCCCATTGACATTGCTCTTAATTTTGGGTGAATTTATGATTTTTCTCACTAGTATATTAAAAAGAACTAACATCAGTGTAGACGGGGTGCCCCTTAGCTCTTGAATGAGTTGATCATAAATGCCAAAGTAGTGGTCTAATTACTTCCTGCTGGATGAGATTGACGGTGCATCATTCCCGTACATCTAACTTCAGTTAACAACGTGACTCAAAGCCATGTAAAAAAAAAACATGTTACTGCTATATATCAAGTGAAAAGTTATGTACAAAACTAGGCAGCTTCTTATTTAATGGTGATATACACCAAAGCTTGGAGCCTGACTTTTGCTATTGGTCTACAGCTGGTTGGCATTGAGAAGCAGTAGAGTTAACATGAGTCAGCTTTGTGTTTGGAGTGGAAACTCTTGCACTTTCTTTCATATCCCAGTTTTTGTGCTTTCACTCTCCAGGTCTGAATCACATGGGTCCCAGCTCCCATGTTCCCTTTAAATTTACTAGGTGCATTGTGAACTTTATTGTAAGACAGTGTAAGATCGTGTAAAACATAGTGAATCAAAAATGTATTGGAATAGCATCCAAGCCTCTGGAAAGTCTGCTTATTCAGCATCATCAAAGTATGCTGGATTATTAAGAGTTTTTCTTTAATCTTGTATAGTGGGTGTTTGAGAAAGGGATGAGATTTAGTTTGCTTTCTGATTAGTGTAATGAGATAAAGAAGTACTGCTGGCACCTGTAGAATCGTATTCTAACTGAACCGGAACCTTTTGGAGAAGAGGCGAAATTCTCAAATGTGGATGAGAATTTAAATGCTGGAAGAACTGGGGGTGGGGGGTGGTGGTCAGGCAGCATTTATGAAGTAAAATGGAGAATCAACATTTCAGGTCAAGGCCCTTCACTGTGCTAAATGATTTAATCTTAGAGCATTATGATGGCATATTGAAGTATAGAAATAATTCTTTTCTTCCACTATTAGGATCAAGAGTCTTCATTGTATGTAGAGATTGGGAAGAGTGGCTTATTCAAGAGATGGTTTTATTTTTTCCAAAATGATGGAATAAATAAAGACCAGCTCCAAATGAGAGAATGATTGGTTGGCAAAAGAATCAGTTTGGATAGAATTGTACAGCACAGAAATGGGGATCCTTCAGCCCATCAGGATGTGTTCTAGATGTTACATTAGGGTTTAAATTACTCATATACAGGATATGTGTATTGCACTACTGGAGGAATCAATGTGTCGGGCAGCATATGTGGAGCAAGAGAGGTATGGTTATCAACTGTGCATCAGAACTTGCCAATGAAAAGGAAAACATGGCTGAGGTCCATAACTACTCCTTTGCTTAATAGAATGTAGGAGGAATCCAAATAGAAGTTGGGGTAAGAAAATGTTCTGTAGTGTGGGTGAGAGTGTTCATCAAAAGGACTGTTTGGACTGTGTTCCAGAAAGAAACAGGGCTATCTGATGGGGAATAGAGGTGTATAAATGCTGGATGTCCATGGTGGAGCAGGTGAATTGGCAGTTGTCAAAATGGTGCACATGAAAGACACCTAGAATGTAACCCTTTCACTGTTACCACCATTCTGTTATCTTCACTCTTCCTACCGTGTCACTTGTTTTAAAAAATGTTACTCTTTTCTCTGTTCCTTTGTCTCTGCTGCATTTGATCTCAGAATGGGGGCTTCCATTCTATAACATAGGTGATGTTCCTCCCCCCTCCCCAACACTAAAAAAAAACAGATTTTCGTTTACACCACATTGATGCCCTCAACTGTATCTCCTCCATTTCCAGCACATCTGCCCTCACTCCATCTCTCTGCCAAGGAAACAGGAAAATGGTTTCCCTTGATCTCACATAACATCCTACATGTCTCCGTATCCAGCACATCATTCTCCGTAACCTTCAATGTCTCCAGTGGAATTTTACCACATCAACAAACACACCTTTCTTTTCACCTCCCACACTTCCTCAGGGATCAATCTCTATGTGACTCCCTTGACCATTCATTCCTCTTCACTGATCTCCCTCCTGGCAATTATCCTTCAAGATGACAATACATCTATCCCTACACCACCTCTCTCACTGTCATTCAGGGCCCAAGACAATCCTTCCAAATAGGGAGACATTTCACTTGGAAGCCCATCAGGGTTATCTATTGTATCTAGTGTTCCCAGAGTGGCCTCCTCTACATTAATAAGACTCAAAGCGGATTGGGAACCACTTTGTCAAGCACCTTCACTCTGCATGTCACAAAAGTCAGAATCTCCCAGTGGCCACCCATTTCAGTTCTATTTTCCATTTCCATAACTGACACGTCTGTCCATGGCCACCCCTACTGCCAGAAATGAGGCCAAACCCAGGTTGGCGGAGCTACACCTTGTATTTTGTCTGGGTGGCTTCCAACCTAATGGCATGAACATTGATTTCTCTAATTTCCGGTAATCACTCCCTTCTGTTTCCTTCCCCAACCCTCTTCCATTCCCCATTCGGGTTACCTTCTCATCCTTTCTTCCCCCTACATGACCTGCCTGTCACCTCCCCTTTATTCAGTGATCCACTGTCCTCTCCAATTCGATGCCTTCTTTATCAGGCCTTTAGCTCTTCCACCTATCATTTCACAGCTATTTACATCATCCTTTTCCCCCAACCACCCATTTTCCCTCTCTCCTAACACCAGCCAGCTTATACTCCTCCCTATGCTCCCTTATTCTGGCTTCTGCCACCTTCCTTTCCGGCGAAAAGTCTTGGCCAGAAACTTTGGATTGTTTATTTTCCTCCATATATGCTGCTGGACTTTCTGTTCCTCCAGCATGTTGTATACGTTGCTCAAATTTATCAGCATCTGCAGAATCTGTTGTATCCAGTGTTTGAGCTCGGAGAACAGTATGTTGGTGTGGAGGAACACTTCTTGTGGGGGAGAAAACTGACAAATCAACACTGAAGGGGCAGGGAGAGAGGAGCTGTTTCAGGCAAGAGCAGAGCTGAGTTAGGCTGGCCCATAAATTGAAGCATTGTGCTCAAAGGCAGCAGTTACATAAGAGGTGAATTGATATTTGTATTGCTGCCCAGCATATTGCAGTAACATCTGGGAAGATTTTCCAGAGTTTGAAAAGAATGCAAGCAATGACTTAAAAAGTATGGTTCCTGTTATCAGCAAAGTCAGAAATAAAAGGATAAGGAAGGAAAAAAGATGTGGCTGATGTGAGTTTGGGGGGGGGGGTGGAATGCTTGAGATGGATGGAAAGAATAGACATCATCATGTGGAGAAGCCATGAACATCAGAGAGGCTGGTATTGTAGCTTTTGAGTTGGAAACATGGGTTAAGTTACAACTTACAGGAAGAAATATGATTAAATAAGATTGTGAAAGGATCTTAGAAAACGGATTGCACAATGAGGGTAACAAGTTAGTAAAAAATCTAAAGGTTGAATTGAAAGCTAATGTAATTTCCTGAAACATGGAGGGGCAACAGGGATTCAGTGCACAAATTCTAGATGTTATGTGGGAACATCAGGATGCTTTGTGGCTTGGGGACCATATGTATAGTGTCTAATCAAACTTTTGAGTTTGAACTAGGGGTGTGATTTTCAACTGGGGAGGGGAGTAGCAGAAACAGACATGATTGGCAGAAGCAGCAGTTAAGTTGGAAAAGAAGTTTAATACAGAAAAGTGAAATAATGCTTTAGCCAAATGAATGAGAGATGGTGGAATACTGGCTCAGCTCTAAACCATGTGTACAGACAGAGTGACCTGGGTGTACATGTGCATAAAATTTTGAAAGTGGGAGGGCATATTGAGGAAGTAGTTAGTATAGCATGGGATCCTGAGAATCATAAATTTCAATATTCATGCAAACACAAGGTTATATTGAATTTCTACTCTAACTCCCTCTACAACTTTGAAGATGATACCACAATGGTCGGCCATATCTCAACTGGTTCATGAATCGACGGGACCGGAGTCTGAAGTGTAGTACTTGGGGCTCATCTGGAGTTCAAGGTGATTGTTAGGTCTTGGGTTAATGCTGAAGGTTGAATTGGAAGGCCAGAGGCCTGGGTCTGCATATCTCTGCAAGTCTCCTGGGGTAGTTGAAGGCCTAATGCCTACATGCAAATGCAAATCCAGGCCTGCTGGAGACTGAAAAATATGGACTGTCTTGGGGTTAGAGCACTGTATACATACATGGGGGGAAGGGAGGAACGAGAGGTTTTGCTGTTTTGTTCCTTGTATTTTGTGTAGCTAAACTGAGCAATGTGGGCATTTTGTGTTTGTGCCAGAATGTGTGGCGACACTTGTGGATACCCCCAGCAATCCTCGGGTGTATTGGTTCTTAATACAAGGGACACATTTTACTGTATGTTCTGATGTGCATGTGGTAAATTATCTTGGATGTTGATGAGTTGGAGTACAGGAAGGAAAAATGATACTAGTGATATGGTGTCATAACAAGAACCTTTTCCCTCAATGTCAGTGAAACAAGAGAGTTGGTCATTGACTTTAGGAAGGATAGTGGCACACATGTTCCTGTCGATATCAACAGTGCTGAGATTGAGAGCTTCAAGTTTCTATAAATGAGCACCTGGTCCAACTACATATGACCAAGAAAGCTCACTATTGCCTCTATTTCCACAGGAGGCTAAAGAAATTTGGCATGAACCTTTCACTCTCACTAACTTTTATTGCATTATATTCTGATGCATCAAGGCTTGGCATGGCAACTGCTCTGCCTGTGACTGCAAGAAACTGCAGAGCTGTGATGCAATCAGCACATCACAGAAACCAGCCTTGCCTCTATGGACTCTGTCTACACTTCTTGCTGCCTCTGTAAAGGAGCCAGCATAATCAGAGACCCCACCACCATATAAATTCTCTATTATCCCCTCTTCCCATTAGGCACAAGATACAAATGGCTGAAACCATGTACTAGCAGATGACATCTAACACGCTGGTAAGACTTTTGAACAGTTCCCAAGTTGGATAAGATGGACTCTTAACCTTACATTCTATCTTGTCTACTTGCACCGCACTTTCTCTGTAACTAACACCTTATTCTGCATTCTGTTGATGTGCATCTTTGTCCAACCTCAATACACTGATGTAATGAAATGATCTGAATGAACAGTATGCAAGAAAAGTTTTTTCACTGTACCTTGGTACATGTCACAATAATAAACTAACTTATCAGTTTAAGAGAAATGATCAAAGTGAGCAAGATTATGACAGATTTGGATAGGATTAAGAGATGCTATTTTTAATGAAAGACAGTTCAACGATCGGGGCTGCAGATTTAAAGGGGGATAGGAGGAAAACTCTGGAACTTGCTGTTTGCAAGGTTGGTGAAAGCAGAGACAAAGCAAAGTGTAATTGAATAGGCACAACAGAAAATTAAATTACAATAGAAATGAAACTAAATAGATTGTTCAACAAGCAGCCAATCTCCCATGATGTAGATCTGTGATTTTAGGTGTAAAACATGTCCAGGTTTTATAATTAAAATAGATTAATAAAGATTTTAGGGCGGGAAATATTGGCAAGTATCACCAAGGCAAACTTAATGGTATTTTATAAATATAAAAAGAAAAATAACCAAATGTCTTTTAAAGGAAATAAATATAAAATGAACAGTAGATGCAAATATGGTATATTGACTTTCAGATTTGGAGTTGAAGATAATTTGAAAATGCTTCAGCTTTGTCTTTGAAAATGGTGTCAAATGCATGGTCAAAGTTAGTCAAAATAGGTCAAAAAATAAATCTATAACTGAAACAAGATAAGTAAATATATTGCACATACTCCTTGCCTGTTATTAAGTGTTGTGACACTGCAAGTGTTGGTATCATTCCCATTTTTTTGGAATACAGTGGCTTTGATGCTATTCATAACCAATGTGTTTCTGGGAGGAGAGCCAACTGCAAAGTTTTACTATCACAGACTCTCAATTCTGTTTGGATACCTTTTGAGGGTGGTAGTTAGTTGTTCTCAGATGGTTTCATTCATTCCAGGTAAGATACTTCTGCAATTCTGTTGATCATGTGGAGAAAAGGAAATGGAGTGAAATACCCTCTGATGGGGATCTTGGATGAAGATGATCTGCTCTTCACACTTGGGGCTGAAGATATTCTTGTATCATGGACTCAGTGGATTTCATCCATCACTAAACTTCTCTTTCATGATGACCAATATATAATATCCAAGAATGGTCACAGATAACACACTAGTAGCTCAGTTGCCTGTCAAAAGGATTCTGACTCTTTGAATCAGAAAATCTATGACACAGGAAGAGACAATTCATCCCATGTGATGAATTAAAAAAAGACATTCCAAATCTATCATGGACTAGGGCTGAAGCTATAAACCTGGAGATTGTGGCTTTTCTTGTGCTGTCCAAGTAGTTGATAAATGTGAGTTTCAGCCTCCAACTCTTTCAAGTACTTAACAGCCTAGATGAAAGAAACACTCATTTTATTTCCTGTATCAATTGTTTTAGATCTCTACCCTCTGGTTTTTGACATTCTGTGGAGGGATATGTGTCCTTCCTATTTTTCTTGGTCTCTCAATTAAATTTTCCTTAGCTTATCTACTTTTTCCACATAGCTACAACTTCCTTGCCCTAGAAACATTCTCATAAATTTCCTTTATACATTCCAGTGCAATCACACTTTCCTGTAATGTAATTCTACTAGAACCTATGTGATCTTGTATTCTCTGCCTCAACTTCTAAAGGAAAGCATCTTTTTATCCCACCTAATTGCCCTTTCATCTTCTAAACCCTAGACAATAGAGGACTAATCTGCTCAATATCTCCTTGTCATATAACCCAGTCAACACAGGAACCAGTCTGGTGAATCTGCTGTAATCCTTCCTTGCCTAATTATGAAATAAAATTTGCTGTAATGTAATTTGCATTGGGAAATTAAATACAAAATGTGAAAGAAACAGCAAATGTTATGAATTTATTTCACTGGATTTTATAGTGGTGGGTTTATATTGCTGTTTAGCAGGTTTTTTTCCCTTGAGTTTTCCATATTATTGCTCTCAAGTGTCTGAAATAGCTAGTTTAAATGCAAGTTGTGCACCTAAGAGACCAATGTTATTTATTATGAGTTATATCATTAACCTACCTGAATAGGCATTTAAAAGTGTATGTCCCAATTCTGACTGAAGTTTGGAGGGTGATAAGTATCTGCAGTTGTTTCTATCTCCAAATTCAGCTGCTGGTCAATTTAGAGGTTCTCTTGTCAGTTTCCAAAGCAAATCTCATAAGTGGCCCCACCATAATGGACCAGTAGTAACACTCTTTGTATTGAGAGAATGGTAACCTCTTTAATGCTGAGGTTGCATGTATTAGTTTTGGTTGTCTCAAAATTCTCTAGTAATAAAGAGCGATGTACAACTTGCCTTCACAATTTCCAGCTCCAGCTGCACCTGCATGTTAATATTCGGTGATAACAAGGTTCCTTTGGACATCAACAATTCCCAGTCTTTCAGCATTTTAAAAATAGCATTTCAGTTTTTCGACCAAAGTGGTTAAAATCACATTTGTTGCCATTTACTCCAGCTGCATACTCATATTTTAATGTCTTTGCATTCTCATCACTTCTGCCCACTTAATTTCTTACTATCAGCAAACTTGGAAATATGTTTGGTGCCCTCAGCCAAATATTAGATTCAGATTGTGAACAGTTGGGGACCAAACACCAATTCCTGTTGCACCCCATTAATCTCAGCCCACCAACCTAAGAAAGATCTGGGTTTCCAGTTATTAACCAGCCTTCAATCCATGTTAGTATTTTACTCCTATTCATGTCCCCTAACTTTGTACACTAGCTCTGATGTGGCTAATTATTAAAACACCTCCTAAAAATCCAATTACACCACATTTTCTGCCTCGTCTACTTTGAGCTATATCCTCAAATTGTTTCAATAGATTAGTCTAATCTACCAGTTCTTTTCATAAATCCGTACTGGCTTTGTTCAACTATATTTCTTTCTAAGTGTCTTGGTATGAGTTAGCTTTTTTCATAGATTCCAACATTTTCCCAATTACCAATGTCAGGTTCTTCCTGTTCCCCTTTTTGCTTTCATAAATATTGGATCATAGTTACCATCTTAAATCTATAGAAGGTCCAGAATCTATGGAACTTCATTGGATAACCGAAGTATCCATCATGAACCATCTTCAAAAATGTGGGCAGTTAGGACATTAACTTTGCTGCCAGTAGATGTTTAGCTCATGCTTAGTTTAATTACTCATTTTCATTACTTCTGAATTTTTTTTGTATATTTTTCTGTGAACATACAAAGTACTTGTTTAGTTCTCATTACGATTTATAAAATTA
This sequence comes from Mobula hypostoma, assembly GCF_963921235.1. Taxonomy (NCBI): domain Eukaryota; kingdom Metazoa; phylum Chordata; class Chondrichthyes; order Myliobatiformes; family Myliobatidae; genus Mobula; species Mobula hypostoma. The sequence continues at coordinate 3,259,183 of NC_086120.1, forward strand.
CCCTTTTCTACCTGTAAGGGCACAATGTTTGTTATTTTCTTTTCTATATATCTATAGAAGTGCTTATCACCATATTTATTTATATTTGCAAGTTTAATGTCATAATTTGTTTTCCTTGCACTATCAAATTCTTGGTCATTCCTTCCTGGATTCTTGGACACTCATACTTCAAGTTTCATCATTTTTTTTCCTGACAACCTTAAGTCTTTTGCTTAAATATCATGATATCTTTAGTTTTCCCTGAAATCAATGATTGAACTTGTTGCATTTTCTGCATTAAAAAGAATGTATATACATTAAGAATATTGCATTATGACTGAAAGTGCTAGTTTTGCACTCTACCACAGTTAAACTGCCACTCATAGATTTCTTTGTTTAGGTTGACAAACCTGGTATCAGATTGAACAACATTAATTTCCAACTGAATGAATATAAAATTCCGTTGTTTTTATGGTCAGTTTTTTCCAGTAACACACACTAAATGCAGGCCATGCAGCATATATGGAAAAGAGTACAGTTGACATTTCGAGCTGAGGCCCTTCAGCAGGACTGGAGAAAAAAGTTGAGTCAGAGTTAGTGAGTGGAGGAGCAGAGGGTGAAACACAAGGTGATTTGTGAACTGGGGTGGGGGGGGGTAGTGAAGTAAACAGTTGGGAGGTTGATTGGTGAAAGAGATATAGGGCTGGAGAAGGGGGAATCTTATAGAGTTATGAAGGCCTTGGAAGAAAGAAAAAGGGGGAGGAGCACCAGAGAGAGGCAATGGGCAGGCCAGGAGATGAGGTGAGAGAGGGAAAACGGGATGGGGAATAGAGAAGGGGGAGCATTACTGCAAGTTCAAGAAATCAATATTCATGCCATCAGGTTGGAGGCTACCCAGATGGAATATAAGGTGTTGCTCCTCCAACATGAGTGTGGCCTCATCATGACAGTGGAGGAGGTCATGGATGGACATGTCAGAATGGGAAGTGAAATTAAAATGGGTGGCCACTGGGAGATCCTGCTTTTTCTGGCTCTAAGGTAAGTGCTCAGCGAAGTGACCTCCCAGTTGAAATCAGGTCTTACCAATATACAAGAGGGCACACTGGGAGCACTGGACACAGTAGGTGACCCCAAGAGACTCACAGGTGAAGTGTCACCTCACCTGGAAGGACTGATTGGGGCCCTGAATGGTAGTGAGGGAGGAGGTATAGGGGTAGATGTAGCACTTGTTCCACTTGTAAGGAAAAGTGCCAGGAGGGAGATCAGTGGGGAGGGATGAATGGACAAGGAAGTCATGTAGAGTGTGATCCCTGCGGAAAGCAGAGTGGGGGGGGGGGGAATCCCGCTGGAGATGGCAGTAGTTACGGAGAATTATGTACTGAACACGGAGGCTGTTGAGGTGGTAGTTGAGGACAAGAGGAACTCTATCCCTGGTGGTGTGAGGGCAGCCATGTGCGAAATGGAAGAGGTGCAGATGAGGGCAGTGTTGATGTGGAGGAAGGGAAGCTCCTTTCTTTGCAGAATGAAAAGCCTCATCCTGAGAGCAGATGTGGTGGAGACAAAGGAATTGAGAGAAGGATGGCATTTTTACAAGTAACTGTGTGAGAAGAGGTAAAGTCCAGGTAGCTGTGAGAGTCAGTGGGTTTGTAATAGCCATCAGATTACTGTCGAGAGAGGGGAGGGGAGAGGAACCAGGTAAATTTGAGGGCAGGGTGGAAGTTGGAGGCAAAGTTGATGAGCTTGGCTGGGGGGAAGGAAGCAGCACCAATGCAGTTATCGATGTAGCATAGACTATTTGCAGAGTGACACCAGTGTAGGCTTGGAACATAGACTGTTCCACATAGCCAAAAAACTGGCAGGCATAGCTGGGACCCGTGCTAGTACACATGGCTACACCTTTTGTTTGAAGGAAGTGGGAGGAGCCAAAAGATTGTTGAGGGTGAGGACAAATTCCGCTAGACAGAAGAGTGGTAGTGGAGGGGAACTGATTGAGTCTGGTTTCCAGAAAGGAGAGTACTTTGAGGCCTTCCTGGTGGGGGCCAGAGGTGTATAAGGACTGGGCATTCATGCTGAAAATAAGATGCTTGGGCCAGAAAACTTGAAACAGACAGATTTGTGGATCTTGGGAAGGAGGTAGAAACAGAAGGTGGAGGGTGAGGGAACTATGACGTTGGTGGCAATGAATGGGAGATCCCCAGAGCTAATAAGGTCAGTGCTGGTGTGGGAGACAATAGCCTGGTGCTCCTTAGTGGGGTACAATTTGAGGGGTAAGAAAGAGGAGGTGTCTGACAGTTGCTGGGCCTCAGCAAGGTAGAGGTTAGTCTGCCAGACTACTACAGCACCCTCTTATCTGCAGGTTTGATGGTGAGGTTAGGATTAGTGGAGAGCAGAGACTTTGGAAGGAGTGAGATTGGAATTGGAAAGCGAAGTGGTGAAATTGAGTTGGTTCATGTCTTGTCAGTCAGTTGGCAATGAAAAGATCCAGAGCGGGCTTCCCTCAACCACATCCCTTCCATTTAGTGCACATCCCCATCCTCCCACCACCCCACCAGGAATAGGGTTCCTCTTGTCCTCACCTACCACCCCACAAGCTTCAGCGTTTAGCACATCATTCTCTGAGACATCCACCTCTTCCAACGGGATCCAATAGCCAAGCATATCTTTTCCTCACCATCCCCTCCCCAACTCTCTGCTTTCTGCTATGCAACTCTTCTGTTCATTCGTCCCTTCCCACCAATCTCGCTCCTGGCACTTTTTCTTGCAAGCAGAACAAGTGCTACACCTCCTACTTCTCTACCATTCAGGGCTCCAAACAGTCCTTCCAGGTGAGGCGACACTTCACCTGTACTGTATCCAGTGCTCCCAGTGTGGCCTGTTGTACGTTGGTGAGACTAGATGTAGATTGGGAGACTGCTTTGTCGAGCACCTACGCTCCATCCACCAGAAAATGTGTGATCGTCCAGGGCCACCCATTTTAATTCCACTTCCCATACCCATTATGATATGTCATTTCATGGCCTCCTCTATTGTCGCGATAAGGCCACACTCATATTGGAGGAGCAGCACCTTGTATTCTGTTTGGGTAGCCTCTACCCTGATGGCATGAACACTGACTTCTCTAACTTCTGGTAATGCCCTCCCCCACTTCTCTATTTCTCATTCCCTTTTCCCCCGCTCACCTTCTTTCCTGGCCTGCCCATTGCCTCCTTCTGGTGCACCTCCCCCTTTTTCTTTCTTCCATGGCCTTCTGTCCTCTCCGATTAAGATTTCCCCTTCTCCAGCCCTGTATCTCTTTCACCAATCAACTTCCCAACTATTTATCTCACCCCTCCCCCTCCCAGTCTCACCTATCACCTTGTGGTTCTCCCTGCCCCCCCCCCCCACCTTCTAACTCTGACTCATCCTTTTTCTCCAGCCCTGCTGAAGGGTCTCGGACCAAAACGTTGATTGAACTCTTTTCCATAGATGCTGCCTGGCCTGCTGAGTTCCACCAGCATCTTGTGTGTGTTACTTGGATTTCCAACATCTGCAAATTTTCTCTTGGTGATTGGACTCTTTTCTAGTGGTCCCTTTGCAACAAGATTATTAATGAATCGTGTAGTAGTAGATCTAAAAATAACCTATTCCCCAGTTATAAACTTGGAGCTTGAAGACAGATCATCCCTACACAGATGCATGAGACCGCTATCTGTGTCTAAAGATGTGTGTCCTGCTTATAACATTGATGATGATATATCATCCAAAATCAGCACTGGCTTAAAAAAACACGTGTTAATTTCAACAGCAATGATAGAGAATATGCAGGATGCTTTCTGAAAAGTGAAACTTGACTACTGCTTGCTATTCATTGTCACCAGTTTTGACAGTGATGGTAGACAAATCTGAGTTGGATCTTATGAGAATACAAGAAATAGGAACAGGAACAGGGTGTCAAGAGCAAGAGGCAAGACCAAAAGGCAGTATGGAGATTGGCAGCACCTGTGCAATAAGACATAGGAGCAGAATTAGGCTATTTGGCCTATCGAGCCTGCTCTGCCATTTCGTCATGGCTGATCCATTTTCCCTCTCACCTCAATCTCCTGCCTTCTCCCCACATCCCTTCATGCCGTGACTAATCAAAAATCTATCAGCTTCTGCCTTAAGTATACCCAATGACTCAGCCTCCATCCACAGCCACCTGTGGAATTTTTGAGAACAAGGTACAGGCTTCACCAGTTCTGATGAAGGGTCTCAGCCCAAAATATTGACTGTTTACTCTTTTCCATAGATGCTGCCTGGCCTGCTGAGTTCCTCCAGCATTTTGTATGTGTTGCTTGGATTTTCAGCATCAGCAGATTTCCTTTTGTTTATGAATGGGAGTGGCTATATTGAGAGGGGTTGCTGAGGTCAAAGTGCAGGCATTGCTGAGAAAGGTCAGTAATGACTAAGTGAGGTTTTCTATTTTAATTCTTTTTCTTCATAGAGACTGGAGATAAAGAACGTAGGAGCTCGCATGGTGCTCCTTCAGAATGTGGGCAATTCAGTGTTCCTGGTGACTCTGCTTATGGGAAGAGTGTCCAGCTGTAGCTCCTATCTGACCACATAGAGGAGATGGAACTACAGTAGGACCAGTGTTGGAATATCGGGATGCTGAAAATGTGAAAGACAAGTGGGCCATATTGGATACTGTTGGAGAGCATGACTTCTGAGAGGAAGGAGGTGTCAGCAGTCAAGTTTGATGCACCATTGTTAGCCCTGTTGAAACGGAAGGAAAAGACTTGGTGAGCACAACAGTGGAGGATTTGTCAGTGAGGGGGAATTGACAGGCATTTCTTTGGGCAACAGTGGGACTCTAGAATGGACTGCTGCTTTCCCTGGTGCCACGATCAGGAATGTCTCTGAGGAGGGACAAAACATTCTGAAGGGGGAGGGAGATGTTGGAGTACATATTGTTCCTAAGGACATTAGTTAAAGGGATGAGGTCTGCAGGAAGTTGTGGAGAAGGATAAACAGCAGGACCTCCAAGATTATAGTCTCAGGATTACTCCCAATGTCATGTGCTAACAGGGGTTAAAATAGGAAGATAGGAAAGATGAATGCATGGCTTAAAAGCTGGTACAGTGGGGTACTTTGATCATTGTGATCTCTTCTGCGGCAGGTGGGACCAAGAAGACACGTTGAAATGCAAGGGGCCAATATTCCTGCGGGGAGTTGTGCTCGTGCTAGTCAGTGGGGTTTAAACTAATTTAGCAGTGCGAAACTCAGTGGCAGTTGAGGTGATTGAGTATAAATCAAATAAGTCCAATTTTTGGGAGGACTGCTAGAATCAACTTTAAAGTGAGAAGTCTCATGAGCAAGTCAGATAAGTTTAGAATATGGATCAGCGCAAGATAGTACAATCACAGAAACGTGATTGTGTGAAGAGCAGACTAATGATCTGGGCTATAGATGTTTCGGCTGTTATAGGTCTCAGTCACTGGAAGTTGTAGTAACTACAATGCTCCATCTAGTTCTGTGGACGAAGGTGTTTTGTTAATGTGATGGGTTAGAGGAGAATGGCCATGCTGGTTCGAGCTGACAAGAAGGCAACAGTAACATGTGTTCTGACAGTGGTATGGAGAAGGGCACCACTGAACTCGCATGTTGAACCTTGAGGTGGATGGGCTATGGCAGCAGACGACCACACCGGGTTCCACTCCTGTACCTAATGAAGTGGCCACTGAGTGTAGCTTAGAAAATCTGTTTAATTGCAAAACCCCCACTGAGTGAACTGCATTCTCAGCTTCCTTTCCTCTATGATGTGACAAGAAGTGAGGTTAATTAGATTAGGGAATTGTAAGCAGCCTGTGTCGCCATCTAGTGATATCCAAGAACATTCAACCATAGGCTGACATATGCCACAAGTGCCAATGAATGAACAATTCTAAAAAAAGAGGGAGCCCGACCACCACTCCTTAACATTCAGTGGAATTCCAACTTCCTTGGGATTTCCACTGACAAGAAAATAACTGGATAAACTCCTTAACACTGTCGAGAAAAGCTGGGTCAGAGTCTAAATTTCCTGTGGTGAATGCTGGATATCCCAAAGCCTTTTCATCATCTATAAGGTACCTTTTAGGAATGTCTTTAAATACACTCTACTTGGAGCTCCAATGACACCCTTGACACCATCCAGATCAAAGCAGTTTGTTACTTCACTGGCTTCCTATCTATCCCCCCAAATATTTAGTTCTCCCACCACCATTTCTGGATATTTCCAGCAACTGCTATGTTTTGTATCTTGTAGTTTCAGGATTGCTTTTCCATCCCTCTCACCCTCCCTTCTCTCTCTACGTAAAAACATGGATCACCAGTGATCTAAGAGCTCTTCTCAACCTCAAAAAGAGAGCCTTTAGATCAGGATTTGCAATGTTCAGAGGCAGCTAAAGGAGAAGATCAAGGTGGCTAAGGAGAAATATAGGAGAGAGCTGGAGAACAAGCTTGGGTGGAGTATCACATGGAAGGTGTGCAGAGGCTTGAAGGACATCACTGGCTTCAATCAGCCTAGTTGTAGAGCCTTGGAATGCAGCCGTGAATGGGCTAATGAGTTAAACCAATTCCTCAATAGGTTTGACAATCGCCCTCCTGTTCGCACCCCATCAGCACACCAGTCCAGGTGCCGAGACACCCAATGCTCCCTCAGCCCCAATGCCTCCCCTCCTCCCTTCTCCTCTCTCCAGTTGAACACGTCGATGGACAACACAGGCTACCACTGTCTACATCCCCTCCTTACCCTGCACCTACCATCCACACCTCCACGTACCAACTGCTATCATCCCGATCTTCAACCCCCCCAGTCCCCACTTTCCACCAACTCCCCAGTCATCATGGATTCACCTTCACTACTGAGCAAGTGAGAAGGGCTTTGGGGAAAATCAGACACTGAAAAGCACTGGGACCGGATGCTGTGAAGCCCAAGGTCCTGAAGGAGTGTGCTGAGCAGTTGTGTGGAGTTCTCCAGCGCATTTTCAGTCTGAGTCTCAGCCTGGGAAGGGTCCCGACTGTGTGGAAAACGTCATGTGCGGTCGCAGTACCCAAGAAGGGATGACTGGAAGTCTTGAATAACTACTGTCCAGTGGCCCTGGCCTCACATATTATGAAGAGCCTAGAAAGGCTGGTCCTGGCTCACCTCTGACCCCTGGTCAGATCAGCCCTCGATCCCCAGCACTTTGCCTACCAGGAGCACATTGGAGTCGACGTTCTGTCACCTACCTGCTGAACAGAGCCTACTCCCAATTGGATAAGCAGGGCAGCACCACGAGGATCACGTTCTTTATTTCTCAAGTGTCTTCAATACCATACAGCCCTCATTGCTGGGGGGCAAAGCTCCATTCAATGCAGGTTGGTACTTCCATCGTTTCCTGGATAATGGACTACCTGACTGGCAGACTACAGTTTGTGTGGCTTCAGAGCTGTGTGTCAGACATGGCTATAAGCATCACTGGGCCCCACATGGGACTGTATTGACTCCTTTCCTGTTTATGCTGTATACCTCGAACTTTAGATACAACACTGAGTCATGTCATCTGCAGACATTTTCTGATAACTCAGCAATAGTTGGGTGTAGAAAGGGAGGACAGGAGAATGAATACAGGGCCCTGGTGGAGGACTGTCAAATGGTGCAAGCTGAATCATCTGCAGCTCAACATCAGTAAAAGAAAGGAGATGGTGTTGGACTTTAGGAAGACTAAGCCTTCACTGCTCCCTGTTACTATTGATGGTGAGGGCGTGGATGTGATGAGAGGGTGTACCTGGGGGTGCACCTAGATGCCAGACTTGAGTGGAGCACCAACACAGAGGCTGTATACAAGAATGGCCAGCGTCGCTTCTACCTCCTGAGGACACTGAGGTCCTTTGGAATGTGCAGGCCTCTCCTTCACATGTTCTATCAGTCTGTTGTCGCCAGTACAATTGTCTATGCGGTGGTGTGCTGAGGCAATGGCATCAATACGGGTAGTGCCAACAGGCTCAATAAACTGATTAGAAAGGCTGGCTCAGTTATAGGAGTCAAACTGGGCACACTGGAGGCTGTGATAGATCAAAGGACCCTCCAGAAAATCCTGGTAATTCTAGACAATGATTCTCACGCTCTGCACGCCACCTTGGCTGAACAGAGGAACATTTTCAGTAAGACAGATGTGCTGCTCCAAAGAGCGATATATGACGTCATTAGGCTAAATAATGAGTCAATCTATAGCCAAGGAAGTTATGACCCCCTACGAGGTAATTTATTTTTTCATTCATTTTTATTTCTCTTCTAATATTTGTATAACTGTGAACCTGTAATGCTACTGTGACATTGTAATTTCCTTTGGGATCAATAATCTCTCTGCCTTCCCCCCACCCCCCCATCTCTCGTCCCCCCTCTCTCTCCGGCCCCGCCTCTCTTCCTCTCAACCCCTGCCCCCCCGAGACAATTGCAAGAACGATACAGTTGTGATAGTAGGTGGAGGCCTGTGACTAGTGGTGTGCTGCCAGTATCAGTGCTGGGTCCATCATTATTTATAATATATGTTAATAGTTTAGACGATAATGTGGTAAACTTGGTCAGCAAATTTGTCGATGGCACCAACATTGAGGACAAGGAAGGCTATGAAAGCTTGCAGTGTGATCTGGACTAGCTGGAAACTTGGGCTGGAAAATGCCAGATGGAATTGAATGCAGACAAGTGTGAGATGTTGCACTTTGCCAGGACAAACTAGGGGGTAGAAAACTTGCATAGTGAATAGTGGGGCACTAGGGTGAGCAGTGGAACAAAGGGATCTGGGAATACAGATACATAAGTACTTGAAAGTGACATCACAGGTATATTGGGTTGTAAAGAGAGCTTTTGGCACATTGGCCTTTATAAATCAAAGTATTGAGTACAGGAGTTGGGATGTTATATTGAAGTTGTGTAAGACATTGGTGAGGCCAAATTGTGTGTAGTTCTGACCACCTATCTGCAGGCCAAGATATCACTAAGATTGAAAGAGTCCAGAGACCTTGGAACCTGTTGTAAGGAAATGTTGAACCCGTTAGGACTTCGTTCCCCAAGTTTAGGATAATGAGTGGAGATTTGATAGAATGTGGTTGGTAGTGCAAATACTGTATCATGTTTTATTGTTTTTCATTTGTAGTATGGATTTACAGTACTGTGCAAAAGTCTTAGGCACGCAAGAATTTTTAAAATATGGATTCAGATGGCATGGCCTCCACAGAGCACTGATCTCTGTAAAGACGGAAGCAAGCGAGATGGCCAAAGTCCGCAGTCTGCAGAAGATGCTTGGAACAGCCGACCTGCCAATTTTCTTACAAAACTGCATGATAGTGTAGCTAAGAGAATTGATGCAGTTTTAAAGGGTGGTTACACCAAATATCGATTGATTTAGTCTTTTACTGTTTACTGTCTTTTATAGTAATTTTTGATGTTTAGAAACTTTTCATTTCATTATTTTTGACAGCATTTTCACTTTACAATTTTTTTTACGTGTCCAAGACTTTTGCGCAGTACCGTAGATATTAGCAAAAGGGAAATGATAAGGAATTTCACTGATAATGGCAAATTGGAGATTAAGGCAAAATGAAGATAATACAAAAAATAAAGGGATATTTATAGAGTTTATTTTCTGACCTCAAGAAATCGCAGTGCTTTACCAACTTAATGTTTTGTGGATTAGTCACTGCTGTGATGTAACCAATATGACAGCCAACTTGTGCAGCTCATTCCACAGGAACCTTTGTGAAAGTAACCAGATGATCTGTTTTGGTGTTGATGTAGGAGTGAAGAATGTTAGTTAGGGTACTGGAAAGAACTCCTCTGCTGACAGTTGGAAAGGTATGCATGGTATTTCTTGTCTACTTGTCTGGTTACGTCATTAAATGTTATTCAAAACACATGACTACGGATGGTGCTGAATTGTTAGCATTGAAATAGAATTTGAATCCATGATTTCTAAAGCAGGGGTCCCCAACCTTTTTTGCACCGCAGACCGGTCTAATATTGACAATATTCTTGCAGACCGGCCAACCCCGGGGGAGGGGGGGCTGTTCAAGTAGGGTTAAACTCACCTCAACATGTCTTTTACAGTTAGGGTCGCCAACTTTCTCACTCCCAAATAAGGGACAAAAGTAGCAGTCAAAACCCGGCAACACACATCAAAGTTGCTGGTGAACGCAGCAGGCCAGGCAGCATCTCTAGGAAGAGGTACAGTCGACGTTATGTTTCAGGCCGAGACTCTTCGTCAGGACTAACTGAAGGAAGAGTGAGTAAGAGATTTGAAAGTGGGAGAGGGAGGGGGAGATCCAAAATGATAGGAGAAGACAGGAGGGGGAGGGATGGAGCCAAGAGCTGGACAGTTGATAGGCAAAAGGGATACGAGAGGATCATGGGACAGGAGGTCCAGGGAGAAAGACGGTGGGGGGGGGCGGAACCCAGAGGATAGGCAAGAGGTATAGTCAGAGGGACAGAGGGAGAAAAAGGAAAGTGAGAGAAAGAATGTGTGTATAAAAATAAATAATGGATGGGGTACGAGGGGGAGGTGGGGCATTAGCAGAAATTAGAGAAGTCAATGTTCATGCCATCAGGTTGGAGGCTACCCAGACGGAATATAAGGTGTTGTTCCTCCCACCTGAGTGTGGCTTCATCTTTACAGTCGAGGAGGCTGTGGACACTTTACCCCAGGAAAGACTGCAATGACCATGAAGCCTTGTGCGGGCACCTGTGTGCGCATGCGCATACGTGCCGATTTTTCTCCATCTTCCCGACTACACTGTACATCCATTATTTTTACTTTATATAGGCTGTGTATTTATCATATCATTCCCGGTTTTACTATATGTTAGTGTTATTTATTTTTGGTTTTATGTGTTATTTGGTAGGATTTGTTAGGTTATTTTTTGGGTCTGGGAACGCTCAAAAATTTTTTCCCATATAAATTAATGGTAATTGCTTCCTTGCTTCATGCCATTTTGGCACGAAAGGTTTCATAGGAACGCTGTACCTTAGCGGGAGAAATATGGGACAAACTAATTTAACCCAATATACGGGATGTCCCGGCAAATACGGGACAGTTGGCAACCCTATGTTCAAGTTCAGCAGTCCATGACAGGGAATGAGGAAAGGTGCAGCTGACTCGTATCGTTTCCTCGCGGACTGCTAACACATGCTTTGCGGCCCGGTGGTTGGGGACCATTGGGCTAAAGCAGAATAGAGAGTACTGTAATACTTCTCAGCAATTGGTGATAATGGAAATCAACTATAACTTTCAAATGTGCTTAAAGATATCTCACTCTTCAAATTTGGCTATGTCCAAACTTGTATTTGTTTCTCAGTTATTGTAATTATGACATTATCTGTTGATGATCTTATTGTAAGGATTGCTTTATCAAATGTGTTACATACTGTAAGTACAAGTACTGTTATAATTTCGTAAGTTCTTTGGAATATTGAGAGAAATATGAAATAATTGCACTATTTTCACCCCACTTTGGGAAAACTCCCCTCAGCAATTACCCGAGCTGTAAAACTCTTGCAACGAACAATTATGGGTGTGTCGAGGAAGACCAAAATAAAAGAATTGAAATGGAAAGCAATGCTGTTTTCTTGTTGTTTATTTTGTGGGTGTTCAGGGGAAATCCCTTTGCCCTGAGATGGAGACGCAGGAAACCTAGCTAGACATGAATAGAACCATAAACCATAGAACACTACAGCACAGAAACAGGCCATTTGGCCCTTCTAGTCTGTGCTGAAACATTATTCCACTAGTCCCATTGACCTGCATCCAGTCCATAACCCTCCAGACCTCTCCCATCCATGTACCTATGCAATTTATTCTTAAAACTTTTAAGAGTGAGCCCACATTTACCGTGTCAGATGGCAGCTCGTTCCACACTCTCACCACTCTGAGTTAAGTTCCCCCTAAACCTTTCCCCTTTCACCCTAAAGCCATGTCCCCCCTTATTTATCTCTCCTAATCTAAGTGGAAAGAGCCTATTTACATTTACTCTGTCTGTACCCCTCATAATTTTGTAAACCACTATCAAATCTCCCCTCATTCTTCTACGCTCCAAGGAATAAAATCCTAACCTGTTCAATCTTTCCCTGTAACTCAGCTCCTGAAGACCCGGCAACATCCTAGTAAATCTGTGCACTCTTTCAATCTTACTGATATCCTTCCTATAGTTAGGTGACCAGAACAGAACACAATGCTCCAATGTCTTACACAACCTCCCCGCTGGGGTAGATGCGGGCGAACAGAATGGAGGAGCCCGTGTGGAAGGCCCGGGCGAGATCCGGTTGGCCACTCGGCCCCTCCGCTCGTGCAGAGCGCGCTGACCTGACTCCCCACACGCCTGATGGGGACACGTCACGCACGCGCGCGCACCCGCCCTCGCTCCCGCCGGCGCGGGTGGGTGTGTTTGCACCGCGCGCGCACTCGTGGGCTCCCAGTGGCCATCGGTTGGTGCGCGGCTGCTGCTCCGCGGCGAAGATGGCGGCGCTGCTCTCCCTCACTCAGGTACTGGGGAATCTGAGGGGCGCGAAGAGGACTGGGAGGTGGCAGCGGCGGCGGCAACCATCCCCTCCTCGCACTCGGCATCTGGAGCGGGTTTTGAATTCAAGCAGCCGCGCGTGTCTGAGAGGGCAGCGCTTTGGCAAATGGGAGGCAGCTAGGCCGCGGTTGGGCGGGGGGGGGGCAGATCAGATCAGAACAGCGGCAGCGGCTGAGCTCTCGTCCAGTCTGCACGGCTGACAGCGCCTGAATACGTCCCCTCGTTGGATAACCTCAGCCCTCCGTGATGGTCGTCTACTCCACTTCCCCTTATTGTGATAGGATAGGCGGCGTCTTCCTACTTGCAACTGGCGAGGGCTGGCTCCGGGGCCCGGCACCGTTTGTACCCCCAGTATTTATTTACATCGGTCCCGGTCTCCCCGGCGGAAGCAAGGAAACGCAGTCTTTCTCTCAGGTTGATATACTTATTCAAAAAGATGCTCGAAAGATCTGTGTGCCCAAGAATCACGCTTTTACTGTTTTGATTCTCCGGTGATATGTTGATATGCCTGTCATTTCTATATGAATCTGTTATGACGCCTTTTTTCACTGTAAAGGGCTGTCATTGATTAAGAAATTGCATGTGCCAAAAGTTAGCATGGTGCTTCAAATATTTCATTTTACGTTCTTACTTCCTAGTTCTAAATAAGATAATGAGCGGCGTTAGCCTTTTAAATATCTATAGTACGTCACGTTTCTTTAAATTATGATGCTTTGGTGATGGCTGGTGCTTTTTTGAGAATTTAGGTCTCACCATTGAACCTGACATCCACAACAAGTAAAGGTAGCCTGTAGGGGTCACCCTATAATGGAGAAGTGCATAAAAATTCGCTGTTTTTTCCACTCCCTTCCCTTGCTTGGATTGATCCTTGTCGCTGTGTCGTCTTGGTGTCTATTATTGCTGTGATAAACTTTGTTTAGAAACTTAAGAAATACTTTCTCTATAAACACATAAGAAATGGTGGATGTTTGGCATCTGACTTAATTTAGCAGCCTCTGGTATGTATATGGATTTTAAAGCTGATTAAATATTTTTGCAAGTGAGACCCAGTGAAAAGAATATCTTTACATTTGTGGAGGCAAAGGGATAATCGATTTTTCTGATCTAGACCCTGCATAAGGACTGAAACATTGATTTTCCCTTTACCTCCACAGATGTTTGCTGACCCACTGCTTTCCTCCAGCAGTTTTTTTTGCAGTGCCTTGTGTCAGCATTATGACATTTGTGTAATGTCACCACTATATTCTGTTCTAACTCCATACAGAAACTCTTTCTGCTACTGCAAGTTTTTTGGTTAGTAACATTCTACTTCACATGAATACACATAGGTTTCCATTGTGATTGGCATGGTCAACTAAAATAAGAATGTTTTTTATTTTATGTTAACGTATGGGTTTTTTAATGTGGTCAAATTGTATATGATATACTGTAAATGACAGATAAAGTGAGGTTTTCTGATCTCTATAAAAATTGAACAGAAAATACTAGCAGCATAAGCTGGTCTTGGTAGTATAGAAAGAAAAACACAAGTAATATTACACATTTGAATTGAGAATGAAAAATTTGTGGAGGGGGAAGCAGAAGTTGATGGTTCAGGTTGATAACCTTATGTTAATGTTTGATTAAATTTTGACTGATATTACACAATCCTCTACAACATTTTCTGGTTTTAGATTTCAAGTGCATCAACTGCATTTTGTTTGTCCATCAGTGCAGGAGGCTGATTTCTATGGTGGTGATAGTATTATTGCCACATTAATTAAAATTCTGATTTTTTTTACAAATTCTGAAATGCTGTCAAAGATTTTAGTTTAAGACCAAAGGGGTGTAATTGATATTTTTATGAACTGTAGAATCTGTGGCATATTTGTTGAAAACAGTGTAAAGCTGCCAATTCTTAAAAAATATAGTTTCTGATAGACTTCTTTTTGTGTGCCATACTCTGCCAGAGCCCCGGCGACCACTTTTCAAGTGGTTGTCTTGGAGGAAAGATTCTGTGAGTGGTCCCCTACGTCCTTCTCACAGCGCAGTTTTTTTTTATGAGGCCGAGCTGCGAGCTCGACACTCAACCTGGCACGGATGGTAAGCGTGCCCAGGAGCAGCCCGACTGGATTCAAACTTGAGAATCTTCGCTCCGGAGTCCGGCGCTGATGTCACTGTGCCACCAGCTGGTATTATTAATGATAGTAGACATTATTAAAGTTATATATATGTGTGTGTGTGTATATGTATATTTTAGGTAATAGCAAAATACTTGTTATGTGACAGATTATTTTAGGTGTGACCCTGTTGAGAAAAGAGTAGATTTAATCATCTTTATGATTAGTAGGTTCAGGCTCTTAAATTGTATTCAGAATTTAATGTTTTTGCTCCTAAGGCCTTCTCTGATGAGAGTTGAATGTATTTTGTAAGTACATACAAGAAGTAAAGTTTTGAGGCTGTAAGTTTTGCAATATTGTAAAAGGGATTCCAGTTAATTGTCCCATTGGTTAATCGGGGCAGCTGCTTATTTGTGACAACTCTTGAAGACCAAAAACTAACCAAGAAAATAGCTGTGATTTCCTGAGTTTATTTGGGATCCTGTGCCGGTTAATTGGGACAGGAAGCTGTTGCCCAAGTTTCTAACTAGTGTCAGTTGCTTGCACTTGTGTGGCTGTTAAACACTACACCTGCCTTAAGTGAACACTTTTTAAATAGTCAGTTGTGTGTGTTTTGTTCAAAACACAAACTGTGATTTTTGTCACTGATAGTTGGTGACAAACAAGCAGAAAAACAATTTCAAATGATCTTGCTCACTGCAGTTTCAAACATTCAAGCTTGGGGATGCTGTAAATGGCCGGGAGTGAAAATGAAATTATTTTACGACTTTAATAAGTTAGGAACTATGAAGAACTTGAAGGTATGACAATCGTCAAGAATGCTACAATGAAAATGAAGCGTTTATGAAAGTAGTCCATTATCTACACTAGGTGTCGGTACTGATTTTGTTTATTAAAGTCAATCAAAAGAACAAGCAGCATTGGCTATATGAATTCCTCTGGTAACTATTTGGAACTACAGTTGTAAAGTTTAATATTGTTGGTGTTCATTTTTTCTATATTCATTTAAATACGAAATTTGTTACTCAGTTAAATGATAGTTTATCTTTTTTTATATAAGTTTTAAATTATTTTCATGAAATTTCGGCTAATTGAGGCCAAAATGTACTAGTCCTGATATGTCCCAATTAACTGGAATTCACTGTACTAAACTTAGTAGATTCATGGTAGATTGGTACATGTGCATTATTGGAATTTGTTGATGTCCAATATGAAGTGTGAGAAATAATTAAAGCTTAGATTGTAAAATCTGAGAAAATCCAGTTATAGCTGGTAATCTAAGTGAAAAAGTACATTGTGAACAGAAACAGGTTTAACCTACATTTTGGAGGTTTGTGTTGGTTAATGCTTTGGGCCAAAAAGTACTCAGCAGAAGTTAATTGGATTTAATTTATAATAGCTTTCAGGAGTCAGATTAGTGTTTGTTACTGGCTGTCAATAAACACAAATATTATAGAAATTTGCCTTTTTAATGAGGTGTTGATATTGAGAAGTGACAGTCATAGGTTCAAACTTGTTTTTGAGTTTATAATTCTTTGGAGTGATTGAATCTCATTGATGTTTTAAAAATTCTCTGAATAAAATCACAGCTTTAGATCTGATAGAAAAAAGCAGGGTTAGATAGAGCTTAGAGTAGGTTAAAAGTTTGCTCAACATCATGGGCTGAAGGACCTTTGCTGTGATGCTCTATGTTAATTGTCAGTGACTGAGGGAGCTCTTAGTAACATAGAAATGTTCCTTACATTTCCATGTTATTTAATAGCTTTAAGATCCATCAAATATGTATTTACTTAATCTGAAAATATAACTCAGTGTTACTTCTTGTAGAAGCAAATTGCTGATGTTAGACAATTAATATTGTCTAACTCTTGACATAGGTCTATCTCTTTTAAGGAGAAAATGTGGTGAATTTAGCTGTGTAGCTCATACATTTCGTCCAGATATGAGGGTGCAAAACATCTGAGAGCGCAATCTGCATCCTAAGTTCAAAATGTGAAAATGCAGTTTGCGCTGAACTTTGCAAAAAATCACATTGGGTTCAATAAATAGTTAAAAGGAGTTTCATTCTGCTGCTGCAGAATAAATAAGGTGCTGGAAATTGCACAAATGACCATTTATTGAGCTTTTGTGACATTACATGTTGCTGTTTCCTTAGGAATTATTTTCATAACCTTGCCATTCTATGCAAAATATATCTACTGTTTGTATTGGCAGATAATGAATTGAAGCAAATGGGTAGTTGCTGTTTTAGAATCTAGAGAAGGAATGATAAGATATGAAGAAGAAAAAGTGGAAAGAATGAATCCAGAGAAATGTTAAAGTTGAGGAAAATTAATGTATTTGAATAAATATTTGTCAACTATTTGTAAATTTACCTATCAGGTGACTGTTCTGCCATATTTAACAGTTAAGCCTGTGTTTTATTTTTGACTCTCAACCTTTTAAAATTTGGATGTACATCTAGTGATTCCATACTCACAGAGACCTAGGTGTAGATAGTACCTTTTGGAAAATAAAAAAGAGAATTAAGTGAAAGGTAATCTTCCATGCTTGTCTTTTTCCTTTCCTTTTCTCTGCTGAATGCATTATCTCCATAACTTAGTAACAATGTGTTGTTTGTTTGAAGCCATCATAGTCAAGCCTGATTCTACCTTCACAAAAGACACACACAATTGCAAGAAAAATTTTGTGAACCATCTGCAATTACCTGCTTTTCTGCATTAATTACTTATAAAATGTGGTCTGATTTTCATCTAAGTCACAATAATAGGCAAAGGCAATCTGCCAAAACTAATAACACACAAACAATTTGTCCTTTTCACATCTTTATTGAACATATTTAATAATTTATAATTATATAAAAAGGGTGGCTATAATGAATGTAGGTTCCTTGAAGGATAAGAAAAGGGAATTGATATTGGGTAATGAGGAAATGGCAGAGGGTTTGAATGACTATTTTGTGTCTGTCTTCATGGTGGAGGGCACGTCTAACATGCCAAAGAGAGATGTTATGGATGCGATGGGAGGTGAGGACCTTGTTACAGTAGTTATCACTAAAGAATTAGTGCTGAGCAAACTTGTGGGCTTGAAGATGGATAAGTCTCCTGGTCCTAATGGAATACATCCCAGAGTACTGAAAGAAATGGCAGAAGTTATAGTAGAGGCTATGGTGATAATTTACCAAAATTCTCTGGACTTTGGACAGGTCCCGGTGAATAGGAAGACAGTGAATGTCACACCACTGTTCAAAAAAGGATGTAGGCAAAAGGCAAGTATCTGTAGGCCAGTTAGTCTAACATCTGTGGCTGTGAAAATGCTTGAAGCTATCATTAAAGAAGAAATAGTGAGGCATCTGGAAAGAAATGGATCCATCAGGCAGACGCAGCATGGATTCAGCAAAGCTAGGTCCTGTTTGGCAAACCTACCGGAGTTCCTTGAGGATATAATGAGTGCAGTGGATAGAGGGGAACAGATGGACATTATTTACTTGGATTTCCGGAAGGTGTTCGATAAGGTGCCGCATAAAAGACTTAATACAGTAGCCTCTTAGATAGATACGTGAAGCTAAGAAAAATCGAGGTCCATGCACTAGGCAGTTTCTAGAGTAGGTTACATGGTTGGTACAACATTGTGGGTCAAAAGGCCTGTAGTGTACTGTAGATTTCTGTGTTCTATGTTCCATAAGATAAGGATGCATACAGTTGGGGGTGATGTTTTAGCATAGATAGAAGATTGGTTAACTAATAGCTGGGATACATGGATGTTACTCTGGGTTGCAACCAGTGGTGAGTGGTATGCCACAGGGGTCAGTGCTGGACTTGCAACTGTTCATGATATACATTTAACGATCTGGAAGAGAGGACCGAGTGTAGTGTACCTGATAGTTTGCTGATGATACTAACCTGAGTAGAAAAGCAAATTGTGCAGAAGTTACGGAGAGTCTACAAAGAGATATAGATAGGTTAAGTGAGTGGGCAAGGTTCTGACAGATGGAACATAATGTTGGTAAATGCAAGGCCATCCACTTTGGAAGAAAAAAATGGAAGAACAGATTATTATTTAAATGGTAAAAATTGCACATGCTGCTGTGCAGAGGGACTTGGGAGCGCTTGTGCCTGAATCACAAAAGGTTGGTTTGCAAGTGTAGCAGGTGATCAAGAAAGTAAATGGGATGTTGTTCTTCATTGCTAGAGAGGTTGAATTTAAGAGCAGGGAGATTATGCTTCAACTGTTCAGAGTACTGGTGAAGCTGCACCTGGAATACTGCGTGCAGTTCGGGTGTTTACCCGCTGGAATTCAGAAGAACGAAAGGAGATCTTATAGAAACATATAAAATTATGAAAGGGATAGAGAAGATAGAGGCAGGAAAGTTGTTTCCACTGATAGATGAGAATAGAACTAGGGGACATTGTCTCAAGATTCGGGGGAGTAGATTTGGGACAGTGATGAGGAACTGTATTTCCCATAGAGGGTGGTGAATCTGTGGAATTCTCTGCCCAATGAAGCAGTAGAGGCTTTCTCATTAAATATATTTAAGACAAGATTGGATAAATTTTTGCATAGTAGGGCAATTAAGGGTTACGGGGAAAAGTCAGGTAGGTGGAGATGAGTCCATGATCAGATCAGCCATGAGTGGTGGAGCAGGCTTGACAGGCCAGATAGCCTAATCCTGCTCCTATTTCTTCTATTTCTTATGTTATCATTTACAGTCCAGGGTGGAAATAGTATGTGAACCATTGTATTTAATAACTGGTAAAACCTCCTTTAGCAGCAATAATGTCCACCAGACGTTTCCTGCAGCTGCTGATCAGAATTGCACAATTGTGAGGAGGAATTTTAGACCATTCCTCCAAACAAAACTATTACTGTTCATCAATATTTCTGGGATATCTTGCATGAACAGCCCTGACCATTCTGTTGTTGATGTACTCTTGTTTATCAGATCATTGTCTTGTGGCATCATCCAAATTCTATTAAGTTTCAGGTGATGGACCGCTACCCTGACAATCTGTAAAATGTCTTGATAAAATTTGGAATTCATTTTCCCCTCAATGACTGCAGGCTTTCCAAGCCCTGAGGCAGCAAAGCAGCCCCTACCCATGATGCTGCTTCCACCATGCTTCACAGTTGGGATGAGGTTTTGGTGTTGGCGTGCAGTACCCTTTTTCCTCCAAACATAGTGGTGTATATTTCTGCCAAAAAGTTCAACTTTTGTCTCATCTGTCCATAGAACATTGTAACAGAAGCATTGTGGAACATACCGGTAGTCTTTTGCAAATTTGAGACGTGCAGCAATTTTTTTTGGAGAGCAGTGGTGGATTCCTCCGTGATGTCCTTCCATGAACACCATTCTTGTTCAGTGTTTTTATTATAGTGGATACATGAACAGAAACTTTAGCAACTTCTAGAGATTTCTGCAGGTTTTCTGCTGCTACCTTTGGGTTCTTTTTCACCTTCTTCAGCATTGCACATTGTGTTCTTGGTATGATCTTTGCAGGATGCCCACTCTAAGGGAGAGTAGTAACAGTACTGAATTTCTTCCATTTGTACACAATTTATCTTACCGTGGACTGATGAACGTTCAGGTCTTTAGAAATGCTTTCACAGCCTTTTCCAGCTTCATGCATCTCTACAGTTCTTCTAAGGTCCTCTGAAAGTTGTTTTGTTGGAGGCATGGTGCACATAAACAAATCTTTCTTGAGAAGAGCAGGCTCTGTGACTTTGTGTGTCTTTTTTTATAGGGTAGGGCATCTCTACAACCTACATTCTAATCTCTTCTCATTGATTGGAACACCTGACTCTGAATAGCTTTTGTAGATGGCATTGCCCCAGAAGTTCACATACTCTTTTGAACTTGGAATGTGAACCCTCCGTCCTGCCGAAGGGTCTTGGCCCGAAATGTCCACTGCACTTTTTTCCATCGATGCTGCCTGGTCTGCTGAGTTCCTGCAGCATTTTGTGTATGTTGCTTATGTTTATCTATTATTGTGACTTAGATGAAGATCAGACCATATTTTATGAGTAATTAATGCAGAAAACTGGGTAATTGCAAAGGATTCACAAACTTTTTCTTGCATCTATATATGCATACTATCGTTGTTCGTCCATCATTGACGTCGATGAGGACCTCGACACCATTATGGTGGTGTCGAGACTAGCGCGTGATTTGGATTTAAGCGAGGGAGAGTTGCGCAGCGTCAGCCTCACTCTCTCTTCCCAATTCCCATCTGGATCCAGTGGCAAGACGGAGTCTAGACGGCTGGAGATGGGACTAGGCGCAGTGGATGACCAGGACGTCTTCTGTGTCTTGTCCTGCTCTACACGTTCCACGACACTTGCAGAGACCGCCATCTTGACCGTTGGACCTTCCATTGGTCTCGTCCGCTCAATCTGCCGGAGTCTGTCTTCACATGCAGGGATAAACAACTCCCTATCTCACCGAGGGTTTGAGACCCGTCGGCTACCCTCACCTGGTTTAGTGGGCTTGTCGAAGCCGTTGCGCGGGGTGTGGCCGCTGTCGCATGCAAACAGCTACGGGGAGCCACAGGTGAGAGCTAAGTGCCAGGTGGGGACCAAAGGTGGACTAACCACCCTGAAAAGGACGCGACATGTTCCCCCACCAGAGGTGCTACCCCTCCCTGACACTCCATATGCATACTATAATCACTTGATAGTGGCTAGAAGAGTTTCTCTTTTTAATAGACCATTACCGAATGTGATGTGCCAAACATGAGATTAATGAACAGGCTTGAAATTGTCTTGTGTTTAGTAATTGCCAGCTGGCACATTCTATTTATTTTTTTCCAGTAAAATTCAGAAGTTTAAGACAGTAAGTTTAGGACAGGGAGAGAAATGGAGGGGTCAAAAGGGATTTCTTTGAGGGTGTGAAATAGATCTCCCATTTTCTCAGTTTTGATTCAGGGCGTCAGATCTGAAGCATAAAATGTTAACTGTTCCTGATGCTGCCTGATCATCTGAACTTTTTCCAGTATTTACTGTTTTTATTTCAACTTCACAGTTAACTTTATTTCGAGATGCTGGAATCTGGAGCAAAAAACAAGTTGCTGGAGGAACTCAGTGGGCTAGGCAACATCTGTAGAAGAAAATGGATAGTCAGTTTTTTAAAAGCTGGACTGATCAGTAATCTCTTCATGAAAGAGTTCTCTAGCCCACCACATGCATTCCAGTCTTTTTGTGCATCTACGCTAATCCAATTTGCCCACATTTAGATGTGATTCTATGCCTTGACTATTTACATATCTTCTGAAGAAAAGTAGTTGTATCTGATTCCACTATTGCATTTGGCAGCGTGTTTCGCTTTCTGCATAAAAAGAAAGCCTTTAGATCACCTTTAAAAGCCCCTTCCTCTCACCTTAAGGGTTTACCCTCTTTTATAAAGCTGTGATGGGAAAACATTTTTGACTGTCTACCCTATCTATACACCTGATAGTTTGAGATACTTCTATTCATGGAAGGGTCCAGATGAAGGATCCTTCTGGTCTATTTCTCTCCACGGATGCTGCTTATCAGACTGAGTTCTTCCAGCAGCTTGTTTAGCTCCAGACTCCAGCATCTTTACAAATTGCTATGAGCTGAGTGCTTGAGTACAGTAGCTATTGTGTATACCAGTCTTGACAAGAGATTTGGTTTTTGACTGTGATTTATTTCTTAAGCATCTTGCAGAGAGGGATAATTTTACCACAAAATTTTCTCTGATTACCAGACAGTTTCCAAAGTTCAGTTGTGGGAGTGTGAGAGCTTTTTACATAATGAATTGGCCAAGATCGGATTGCTTTATGATAGTTCATGGCTGTTCATATTTGCCTTGCTGCTTTTGCGATTGGTGGCTACACTTCCCTCATGGCTCTGTTCTGAAGTCCCCTTCTAAGCAATGATTCTCCAGGCAAGAAAGCTTAGCTTTGAGGATTGTTTTGTCCTGCAGGCTCAAATCACTGCTAAAATAATTTTGTGGTAATGGTAACTACTTTAACCAAGAATTCCAGCCAATGCTTGATTCATGTCAGATACCAAGGTTTCTGAGATATTTGCTTTGATTACCTGTAGTTCTAAGATTAAAGCTATGTGTAATTGGAGTGCAATTGTTTTGTAGGATGTTATATTTATAAATTGCTGCATCTCCGCACGGAGGAGAGGAAAGGATCAGGACTAATGATTTTGTTGAAGGTGCAGATTTAGTTTTTGAAGGGCAGATTGGACCAGTTGAACTTTTTCTTATCCATCAGTTTCTTATATTCAGATTATGAGGGATTATTAGGAAATTTTGGAATTTGTGTAATTCTAGTAGAAGGACCTAAATATTGTAGATGTTACAAGTCTGATTTAAAACCAGAGCTATAAATACTTTGCTGGTAAGGCAGCCATTTGTTTTGCTTTTTATATCTGCGCTTCGCTTGAAGCACCATCATTTCTGTCCATTCCTAAGTGACCTTGAGAAACTGGTGGTGACCCATTTCCTTGAACTGCAGTCTTTCTGATGAAATGTTCTCACATTGTAATTTTGTAAGGAGTTTCAAGATTTTGGCCCAGTGATGATGGTGTAATGGCAGTATATTTCCATGTTAGAATATTGTGCAACTTATTGGTATTCCTGTGAACCCATTGTGATCTGAAGATTTCCAATATTTTCTGTTTATATTCTGGCAGTACTCTGCGTTTGGCTTTTATGCTTATTTTCTAGTTATATCAATTATGATAGGCATATGGTATATGAAACACGGGTCTTTCTCCACGTGAAATAAACTTTTATTTTTATTTAGAGATTAACATGGTAACAGGCCTTTCTGGCTAACGAGCTTGCTCTTCCCAATTACACCTTTTTTAGAAGGCCACATGCATTATGTAGCTTCAAAGCAGTTATAGCCTTAGCCTAAAGTTGGTTGAAAAAGCAAAATAATTAGAATGATAGTGTCTGCTGTGAATAAAATTTGAGAGATGATAGTTTGTGTTTCATTAGGCTGTTGTATAGGTGAAGCAGTAATGGGTACACATTGTGAAATACCTTTAGAAGGTCTCTATTGATTCTTGATCTCATGTTTCAGTAAAATTGATTAATAAGTAGTGTAACAAGTGTATTAATAACGAGGACCCAGGCTTAAAAATAGGGGACAAGCTCTCCACTACAATCACCCTGAGCACCGGTGCCCCATAAGGCTGTGTACTCAGCCCCCTGCTGTACTCATTGTACACCCATGATTGTGTAGCCAAGTTGTCATCAAACTCAATATATAAGTTTGCTGATGACACAATTGTAGGCCGTATCTCGGGTAATGATGAGTTTGAGTACAGAGAGGAAATTAAGAACCTGGTGGCATGGTGCGAAGACAATGACCTCTCCCTCAACGTCAGCAAGACGAAGGAATTGGTTGTTGACTTCAGAAGGAGTAGTGGACTGCACGACCCAATTTACATCGGTGGTGTGCAAGTGGAACAGGTCAAAAGCTTTTAAGTTCCTCGGGGTCAATATCACAAATGACCTGACTTGGTCCAACCAAGCAGAGTCCACTGCCAAGAAGGCCCACCAGCACCTTTACTTCCTGAGAAAACTAAGGAAATTTGGCCTGTCCCCTAAAACCCTCACTAATTTTTATAGATGCACCGTAGAAAGCATTCTTCTAGGGTGCATCTCACGCTGGTATGGAAGTTGTCCTGTCCAAGACCGAAAGAAGCTGCAGAAGATTGTGAACACGGCACAGCACATCACACAAACCAATCTTCCGTCCTTGGACTCACTTTACACTGCATGCTGTCGAAGCAGTGCTGCCAGGATAATCAAGGACACGACTCACCCAGCCAACACACTTTTCGTCCCTCTTCCCTCCGGGAGAAGGCTCAGGAGCTTGAATACTCGTACAGCCAGATTTGGGAACAGCTTCTTTCCAACTGTGATAAGGCTGCTGAACGGATCCTGACCCGGATCTGGGCCGTACCCTCCAAATATCCGGACCTGCCTCTCGGTTTTTTTGCACTACCATACTTTCCATTTTTCTATTTTCTATTTATGATTTATAATTTAAAATTTTAATATTTACTGATTTTTACTATTTTTAATGTTTAATATTTGTAATCCAGGGAGTGGGAAGCGCAGAATCAAATATTGCTGTGATGGTTGTATGTTCTAGTATCAATTGTTTGGCGACAATAAAATATAAAGTATAAGTACCTATTTTGCATTTTTCTTTACAAGCCATGCTACATAAATTGTGTGAGTGAGCAGTGTTTGCACTTTTATCAGCCAGAGTAGGAAGCTGGCAGAAGTGATGGAAGACATGATCTCGCCTCTGTTTGAAAGGAATTTGTATGTTCTCCCCGTGACTGTGTGGGTTTTCTCCAGGTGCTCCAGTTTCCACCCACATTCCAAAGATGTAGGTTAATTCGTCACATGGTGTAGTTGGGTGGTGTGGAATTGTTGGGCTAGAAGGGCCAGTTACTGTGCTGTATCTCTAAATAAATAACAGTAGACATCATCTGTAGTCCTTTTAAGAAACAGCTCCACAAATAACAGCTCCTTGTGACCAAAAACATAGCAGTCTCCAGATAAAATATTTCTACCACAAAGTGCAAAAAGAGGGTTGCAATAAAAATTACTCTTTGTATGAGTTGTACTATATTATTCAAGTTGTCCAATTAGCAACTTCAATACATAACTATTGTTCTGTAAGGTAGAGGAAGAAATATTAGGTGGTCTTACATGCATTTAGGCAAGTGAAAAAATTATTCCATGCTGATGTATGTTTCTAGCACCCAAACTGAGTTTGAACTTAATGGATTGATTTAGTGACTCATCTTAATAATGAAGTTTAATTTTACATCAGGCATTTAGTAATTTTTTGATTTGTTATTCTAGCACAGTTGAGCAAATTGAGAATATTTCAGCACACTCCTGTCTTGTTCCTTGTAAATAATAGAAAGTCTTCAGGTTATCAGGAAATGACGTATTTGCAGTAGCTTCTTCCCCTGACATGCCTTTGTCACCATTGTATGTATATGGCTGATCCAGCTGAGCTGTGATTTGTGTTCCCCAGGTATTGATGGTGGGATTTTGGCTATAGTAATGCCATTGAATATCAATGGTTGGTGGTTAGGAATATTGTTGAGATGATAATTGCCTGGCACTTTTGTGTTACTTGGTACTTATCAGACTATGCCTGGATGTTGTTGAGGTTTTGTGCTTCATTTGCTGAAAGAAATTCAACAAGGAGCAATCATTAGTAAACATCTTCAGTTCTAACTTTATACTGGGAAAAAACCACCTTTGAACTACCTGAAGATTGTCAGGCCTGAGCGTTTGGGGCTGAGAGGAAAATGGATCAGCTATGATGAGATGGCAGAGCATACTTAGTGGGCCTAATGGCCTGATTCTGCTCTGATATGTTCTTATAGTCTTATGGACATTTTCTTGAAGAACTGCTACAATGATGCCCTGAGTTTGATATGATTGACCTCTAGCTGCCATATATAATTTCTTTTCTCAAAAGAACCACTTCAATCATTAGAGTGTTTTCACCTTAATTTACTCATTATTTTCAATTTTAATCAAGGTTGCTTAATGCTGCACCTGGTCATATGCTGACATGATGTTGAGATTAGTTACTGTCACCTCGCTTCTGGAGTTTAGCTGTGTTGTCCCATTTGGAGCGAAGGCTATGATGAGTTCCAGAGTAAAATATTCTGGTGAATCTTTTTATGAGTATCAGTTATTGTCAGTATTTGCTATTGGTTGGATGATTGATGATATCTTCTATCATTTGGGTAGTAGAGGTCAACTTGGGTTATGAAAGGATTCTGTTCCAGAGACCAGCTTGTAACCTGAACACTTCCTAAGTTGGAAATGACCAAAAACAGTCTGGAGTGTATGTCATTGACAGGAGAGCAAGTAGGCGCAGAGCACGTTTGCTAGCCAGCCTTACTGATGCAGTGGGTGAGTGAATGAGTGGCTCACCAATCCCAGCTCTGCTCAGCTCAGTTGTTGTCCCTATGGAGAGGGGGATGGTGAGGAAAAAAGGCAAAGGTAAATGCCCTGTTCCTACACAGAAAAGATGCTGACAGTTTTGCAGGAACTGGCAAATCCATCCCACTGATCTCCCAAATACTTGATCATACGTATGGACAGTCGAAGTGTTTGAAACCAGGGGAAGAACTGTAATTGGCTAGATTGTTGGTGAACGTAATGTATTTGGGAAATTTTCTTCATGGTTGGGTAGATGCCAGTGTTCTAACTGTACTGGAAAAGCTTGACTAGGTGTGTAGCAAGTTCTGAATCAAGGGTATTCATTACCACAGCTAGGATGTTGTTTCTGATGCTACTGTCATATCCAATATTCTTGGCCATTTCTTGAGGTTATTATGTTGAGTGAATCAAATTGGCTGAAGACTGTTTTCTGTGATGGTGGCGCATTCGAACAGTCATGGAAATCCTTCAAATAGGTATTGGTGTTCATTTATTAATATCACATGTACTGAGGTACAGTGAAAAGCTTGTCTTGAACACTGTTCATACAGATCAATTTATTTCACAGTGCAGTGATGTAGTACAAGATAAAACAACACCAGAATACAAAATGAATTGTAACAGCTCTCGAAAAAGTACAGTGCAGGAGACCCAAATATGTAAGGTCTTAACTAGGTAGATTGTCTACGTATTCTATTTCAGTGTTTGTATTTGATTCCCTTCTTACTATGTTTTGTTGATTGGGCTTTAATTGTAAGGCAAAAATTGCTAGCTATTAGTAACAAAATGCCTTACTGCTAACTTTAGACTTTGATGATATACAGTCTGTCTTTTGTTCCTTTGTGTGAATTGCTGGCTAGAGTTAACAGGAGCAAACCAGTGAAGTGAAAACATGCTAAAATTGATTCAGCTGAGCTAAAAGATGATTGGATAATTGTGACAGATACTCTTCTGGGAAGATTCAAGGATCAGTAGTGTAACTTGTGAAGTATGTTTAAAGCAAAAAAAAGAGTCCTCGAGCAATGACTCTGATACTTGAATTAGTAGAATTACTGTGTGGAGTTAATGGGAAAAATGTACTGTGATGTTATCAAAACTGACTAAGTGAAAAGAACATTGGTTCATTTAAGGTGAGGGAAAGATTAATCCCATATCTATTGAAGCAACACACATCAAAGTTGCTGGTGAACGCAGCAGGCCAGGCAGCATCTCTAGGAAGAGGTGCAGTCGACGTTTCAGGCCGAGACCCTTCGTCAGGACTAACTGAAGGAAGAGTGAGTAAGAGATTTGAAAGTTGGAGGGGGAGGGGGAGATCCAAAATGATAGGAGAAGACAGGAGGGGGAGGGATGGAGCCAAGAGCTGGACAGGTGATAGGCAAAAGGGATATGAGAGGATCATGGGACAGGAGGTCCGGGAAGAAAGATGAGGGGAGGGGACCCAGAGGATGGGCAAGGGGTATATTCAGAGGGACAGAGGGAGAAAAAGGAGAGTGAGAGAAAGAATGTGTGTATAAAAATAAGTAACAGATGGGGTACGAGGGGGAGGTGGGGCATTAGCGGAAGTTAGAGAAGTCGATGTCATGCCATCAGGTTGGAGGCTACCCAGGCGGAATATAAAGTATTGTTCCTCCAACCTGAGTGTGGCTTCATCTTTACAGTAGAAGAGGCCGTGGATAGACATGTCAGAATGGGAATGGGATGTGGAATTAAAATGTGTGGCCACTGGGAGATCCTGCTTTCTCTGGCGGACAGAGCGTAGGTGTTCAGCAAAGCGGTCTCCCAGTCTGCGTCGGGTCTCGCCAATATATAAAAGGCCACATCGGGAGCACCCATATCTATTGAACCTGTTTTGGAAATTTTTTATTTGCAGCTTTTTTGTGATTGATGTTTGCTATGGCCTGATTGAAAAGATGCAATATTTGTGCCTGGTTGGAATGAAGACAGCCAAACTCGGTATAACTAAACAAAAAGATTACTACTGGTAATGAAGTTAGCCATGCAGTGGATAGATCAAAGTGTGATAGGTTGTTCAATTCAGACTGAAACAAGGGTTGGTTTAATGCAGAGTAGAACAGTTGATATTTTCATGTTTTAAGAAGGTAGTGTTAAAATTACTGCTGGAAATTATTCAGATTTGTGGCTATAGTTCTTCACAAACTTCAATCATATTGTTCGTTAAATTCCATTATTCCCACAAACACATGACGTTCACCATTTGCCGCAGTACACGCATGGGGTAGCATAGCAGTTAGTGCAATGCCATATTGCACCTGTGATTAGGGTTCAGTTTCCACTGCGGTCTATAAGCAGTTCCTATGTTCTCCCCTTAACTGTGTGTCTGGTTTCCTCTCACGTTGCAAAGTTGGATGGGTTAGGATTAGTAAATTGTGAGCATGCTGTGTTGGCGCTGAAAGTATAGTGACACTTGCGGGTTGCCCCCAGTACATCCTCAGACTATGTTGGTCATTGACACAGACAAGGCATTTGTCTGTGCATGTACATGTGACAAATAAAGCTAATATTTAAACCTTTAGAAAATGGAGAGCCGAACTGAGGCCCACAGGCTATATGAGGCATCTCTTGCTTTGGCCTGCTGGAGGTGACTACTCTAATATTCTTCTGTGTGTGAACACCAAAGGGGACATGCAAGCTTGAATTTGCTCTTAGCCACCCAGCATTGCAAAGATTGGGTGGTTGGCTGATATTAATGATATGGAAGAAGATAAGAAAGAGGATACGAGGAAATCTGCAGATGCTGGAAATTCAAGCAACACACACAAAAAATGGTGGTGAACGCAGCAGGCCAGGCAGCATCTATAGAAAGAGGTACAGTTGATGTTTTGGGCCAGGACCCTTTGTCAGGACTAACTGAAAGAAGAGATTTGAGAGGGGCAAGGGGAGATTCAAAATGATCGGAGAAGACAGGAGGGGAGCGGTGGTTCTAAGAGCTGGAGAAGGGAGAGGATCATGGGACGGGAAGCCTGGGGAGAAAGAGAACGGGGGGGGAGGGGAGCCTGGAGGGTGGAGAGCAGGCAAGGAGTTATAGTGAGAGGGACAGGGGGAGAAAATAGACAGAGGAAAAAAAGGGGGAAAAAATTAAAATAAATATAAAAAATATACGGGTGGCCCCCGTTTTCCGAACGTTCGCTTTACAACATCTCGCTGTTACGAAAGATCTACATTAGTTACCTGTTTTCGCTAACAGAAGGTGTTTTCACTGTTACGATAAAAGGCAGCGGGCGCCCAAACAGCCAAGCTCCTCCCCCAGAACTGCATTCTAGCTGCCTTTGCTTAACATGTGCTTTATCTCGATTTATTTGTGCATCCGTTAGCAAGATGAATTCTAAGGTATCGGAAAAGCCTAAAAAAGCTCGTAAGGGTGTTACACTTAGCGTAAAACTAGACTTAATTAAGTGTTTCGATCGTGGTGAACAAAGTCAGGACATTGTCTGTGCGTCGAACTTGCCTGCGTCCACCATTCGCACTATTTATATGCAGAGAGAAAGAATTTTGAAAGCTGCCGATGTTACTGTTGGTTCTGCTCGTAGCAAAGTGGTCTCTCTTAGTTGGAATCCAATAATGGGTAAAATGGAAAGTATTGCTTGAGTGGATTGATGGGTGTACAAAGCGTGGTGTTCCATTAAGTTTTCTTATACTTAAGGAAAAATCAGTCAGTCTTTTTGATAAGCTGAAGCAGAAAGCACTGGACGATGGTGAAGAAAGTGTTGTGAAAGTGGAATTTAAAGGTAGTCATGGGTGGTTTGATTGGTTTCTGAGGCGAGAGCAGCTTCATAGTCTAATGTTTACCGGAGAGAGCGCTTTGGCTGATACTGAAGCTGTCGAGAAGTTTCCAGCAGAACTGAAGAAAATAATTACAGAAGGTGGTTATTTGTATAAGCAAGTGTTTAACTGTGACGAAACTGCAATTTATTGGAGTCTTCCCGATTCCGGTAAGTGAAACTACACTGTACATACATTATTTCTACTTTATATAGGCTGTGTATTTTTATGTGTTCTTTGGTATGATTTGGCAGCTTCATAGCTTAAAGGTTACTGGAGAGAGTGTTTCTGCTGAGAGCGCTTCTGCCGAGAGTGCTGCCGTGAGATTAATTTTTTATAATTTTCCTCTATTGTTAAATTCTGTGGGCACGTGGCCAAGTGGTTAATGCATTGGACTAGCGACCTGAAGGTTGTGAGTTCGAGCTCCAGCTGAGGCAATGTGAGCAAGGCACTTAATCACACATTGCTCTGCGACCTCACTGGTGCCAAGCTGTATGGGTCCTAATGCCCTTCTCTTGGACAACATTGGTGTTGTGGAGAGGGGAGACTTGCAGCATGGGCAACTGCTGGTCTTCCACACAACCTTGCCCAGGCCTGCACCCTGGAGAGTGAAGACTTTCCAGGCGCAGATCCATGGTCTCGCAATACTAACGGATGCCTTTATTTAAATTCTGACAATCTTTTTTGAATTGTGTTATTTCTTTCTCCAATTTTATACCCTTAACATATCCAATTATCTGTCCTCTTAAGTATGTTTTTAATGTGTCCCATAATAAGAAATTATTGGCAGTAGAGGGTGAGTTCGTCTCACAGAACAATTCTATTTGAGCTCTAATAAAACTGCAAACCTCTGGTCTTTTCAACAGCAAAGGATTAAAACACCATCTATATAATGCTTTTTGTTTATCAGGCATTTCAATTGATAAAATTAAAGGTGAATGAACTGATAGTAGTCTAGCAGCATATTCTGTTTGAATGATCCTACTATCTAATTTAGCTGATGTTAGAAATAAGTCAATTCTAGAGTAGGAATCAAATTGCTTTGAATAGAAGGAGTAGTCTCTTTCCCTTGGATGCTGCCAACTCCAAGCATCTATTATATTCAAGTCCTTCATGAAGGCCAGGGTGGTTTTTGCTGTCCTGACCTTCACGATGTTTTTAACTGATCTATCTAAAATTGGATCCAGACAAAAATTGAAATCCCCTCCAATTAAGATATTTTCATATCCTTGAACAACTTTCAAAAAATATTTTGGATAAATTTCTTGTCGTCATAATTGGAGGCATATAAATTCAAAAGTGTCCAGGATTCTGAATATATTTGACAATTGACCACAACAAATCTCCTGGCCGGATCTATGATCGTACCCTCCACCTTCACTGGCAAATTCTTCCCTGTCAGTACTGCCATTCCTCTGGCTTTAGAATTAAAGGAGGACGCTATTATTTGACCAACCCATCCTCTCTTTAATTTGTTATGTTCTGTCACTGTAAGATGAGTTTCTTGAAGAAAGGTAATATCAATATGATTTTTTTAAAGATATGCCAGGACCTTTTTCCTTTTTATTGGTCCATTTATCCCATTAACATTAAGACTTAAAAACTTAATTGCTGTTTTCATAGTTATCAGATTTTATTGGTTGATAAATCCTGTCCACAAAAAAGTATAAATTAATCCCACTTCTTTGAGTGACTCTGAGATATTTGGTGCCATTCTCAATAGAGTATAGAAAATAGAGAGGAAGCCAAAGAGGAAAGAAAAAGAAAGGGAGAAAAACCCTCCCAACTGACGCTCCAAGTCCACAGCGCCTTAACCCTTCTTACTGTGGGGTCCAATAAACATTGCACAAAAGATGGACATTCTTTAACATATAACATAATTAATCTTTTTTTTAAAAAAAGATGAAAAAATTATCCACTCCCCCAATAACTCCTAGCATTTAAGGACTGTGAATGGCTGAGAGAACTAAAGCTTGGTTGGAGATCCATCCACATCCCCTGCAATAGAGTCAACTGAAAGTAAATTAAGAAAGGTACTGAATGAGGCCAGAGCAGTGTTCAAGGATGGCATTGGAAAACTTACTCTATGAAGGGTAAAATAGTTAAATGAAAATGCTACACCCAGTTTTTGTAAAGCCCATCTAGTTCCTTATACCATCCGTGATAAAGTAGTCAGTAAGTTAGATAACATGGAAGCTAAAGGAATTATTTCCAAGATTGCGTGGAGTCCATGGGTAACACCAGTGGTCCCAGTAACCAAGAAGGATGGATCTGCCAGGATCTGTGATGTCATCATCAACCCAGTACTGAAAGTCGATCATTATCCTCTGTCCAGCATAGAGGATATCTTTGTAAACCTTTCTGGAGGGAAACACTTCAGAAAAGTGGACTTAGCTGAGGCCTGCCTGCAGATGGAGATGGTGATGGCAGAAGAGTCCCAAGTCTTTCTCACCGTAAACATTCACAAAGGGCTTTCTCACTATAATGGGTTTAATTTTAGTAGTATCTGTACCTGCACACTGGCAGAATGCTATGGACAAGGAACATCACCGTCTGAAGACAGTGTTAAAAAGATTATGGGCTCAGAGCACTAGGTAGGGGAGGGAACGTCGACTTAGACCATGAGAGGCCTGTGTTGGGCATTTTTTAAACCAAACATCACTTACCGTTGTCATACCATTTATGCACAAGAACTACACACAAATGTGTAGAGAAATTTCAGGCAGTGGTGGATGCCCTCAAGGCAATAGAACATGTTGCACTTTTAGGATCTGTTAACTACTATAACAGGTTTTTGCCAAATTTTTTCCACCCATTGAATTCATTACTACAGATTGGGAAGAAATGGCAATTGACAAAGTGTGAAGTGGCAAAGGAAATGGTGATGTCAGATGCTGTATTCGCACATTATGATTCACATCGTCCTGTGAAGCTTGCCTATAATGTCTTGTCTTATGGTATAGGTGCAGTCATGTCACATGTGATGAGTGATGGAAGTAAATGCCCCATAGTCTTTGCATCACGTTCCCCTACCACTGTAGAGAAAAATTATGCACACATTGACAGAGTCTGGGTTGGGGTGTAAAATGTACCTGTGTACCAGTACCTGTATAGAAGAGAGTTTACCCTCATTACTGATAATCAACCACTGGTGTCCATTTTCAGTCCACAGAAGTGTGTTCTAATAACAGTATTGGAACGACTAAAGAGATGGGCTCTGTTTCCTGGAGGACACAACCGTGAGGTCAAATTCAAGAGGGCAACTAATTGTGGAAATGCTGATGGTTTGTCCCATTTAGCTTTGGAAAAGGAAATACCTGAAAAATTGACAAAAGAGAACACTCCTCTTGAAGTATTCTCCATAATGCAAATCAAAAAACTTCCTATTAGGGCAGAGAAGATTCAAAGGGAAACCAGAAAAGACCCTACGGTCTCAAGTCTTCATGTCAACCCAAAATGGCTGGAACATGCAGAAGAAATTCCAGTTCTCTCATTTTTACCAGTGCCAGTATGAACTTGCCCTTGATGGGGGTTGCCTTGTGTGGGGATTGAGAGTTGTAGCATCCAAGCTGAGAGCTAAAGTATTGGAGGAGTTACCTGCTGGTCATTTGGGGGTGATCAAAAACTGTTGGCTTGAAGCTTTGTCTGGTGGCCAGGGATAGATCAGCAGGCTAAGGAGCTTGCCATGTACTGTTCAGGATGCCAACCTGTCCAGAAGATGTTAAGGTTAATGCATCTCCATCCTTGAGATGGCTTGCATTGCACTGGCAGAGGATTCATGTGGATTTTGCCAGACCATTCGACATAAATTTCTTGGTAGTAGTTGATGCAGCTGTAAAGTGGCCTGAAGTGTGCCTAGTGGCCTACACACTACAGCCTCGTATACTTTTGATGTGTTGAGAAACCCCGTCATAAGAATTGGTGTTCCAGAACACTTCGTCAGTGACAATGGACCACAATTTGTTGCAGAAGAGTTTCAGTTTACGTCCACACTAGACCGGATAAATCCATAACCGAAGCTTTTTCTCTTCGTTTTAACCTTCCTTCCACACTAAAGTGGTGTTTTCATTACCCTGAAAATGGAGATTTTCAGAAACGGTTTCCAGAGTGAATAAATCTGAAAACGCCTAATAGCCGTTGTAGTGTGTATGGGGTAATCGGAGCTTTTTAAAACCACTGTCATGACATCCCGGAACAGATGGCGGCAGCGCGGCATTTCATTGTTTTCTTGAACGCACAACCTAACAATTTCAGAACAGACGGCAACGAGACTGAAGCCAGAAGGGTTAGAAATGTACTCACCAAATACTTTGACCCATAGCTTACTGAATAAATAAGTATACTCACTTTGCCCTGTTTTCTGTCCATGCTTATATGAAGGTGGTTTACCTATTTATGCAAGTACTTCTCTGACAATAGATGTGTAACAGCCTAATGTAACATTGTATGGAAATACAAGATAACACTGATGCAGACATGCTTTATACATTTAACAGGTGCTTTATTAATGCAACAGAGTTGGTCAGTTTTTCAATGTTCGTCGTCAGCCAGATCATGCTGTCTGTGAACTCCCTGTCAGTTGCCTCCATACGCTCCAGTATTTGTTTTTTTAAAAGTTTTAAGTCCTCCTGAGCAAGAGCCAAGAGCAATTCCTTTTAAAGTTTTTCCACTCTGTAACTGGACAAACGCGCACCAAGTATACCGTTTCCTCTTCGCTTGTTTTCTGTGTGTCCTGCGCATGCCCAGTAGGAGGAGATTCGCCCAAATATCCTTTCTAATGTGGATGGAGCTATTTTGAAAAACGCTTGGTATGGACGCCTATCGTTTTTACACGAAACCGGCCTTTTCAAAATTATCCGGTCTAGTGTGGACGTAGCCTCAGTCATTTCTGAAAATGAATGGAATAAGACATACCTGTGTTGTACCGCCCAACTATAAGTGGCTTGGTGGAAGGATTTGCTCACTGTAAAGAACACACTGCAAGCAATGTCAGCAGAACACGCTACATTGAATCAGAAGCTCGTCAATTTTCTCTTTGCATTTTGCAACACAGCATGTTCCACAATCAGTTATTCCTGGGTTGTCTGTTGCACTCATGATTGGATCTCCTCAAACCCAATGTCAGGAGTATGCGGGACAAGCAACTGAGACAAATTGAGAGCTCCTCAAATAAGGAGATTCGATGTTTTACTCTTACAGTCTTGGAGAGAGGCTACAGAGATGATCAGAAGTCAGTACTTGGAAAGATTAAGGACAGAACTGGACCACCCTCCTACACAGTGGAGATTGAGTATGATGTCATCTGGATATGGCACATTAAGCAGTTGAGGAGAGTACAGTCAGTTATTAGAGAAGAAACTTATCCAGAGCTGACAGGATCACTTCCTGCAACCCCAGAGTCAACTCTACAATCACCACAGAGTTGGCCCAGAATCTGAAATTATTTCACAGCCAGAAGTCTCATCTGCCAAGCAGAGTGACCCCCCACCCCACCCCCACCCCCACCAAAGTCAGGGAAGACGTTATCCCAAAAGAGTAAGAAATCCTCCATAGTGATTAAATTAGGGAAGACGTTATCCCACAAGGGTAGGACACCCTCCACAGTGATTAAACGCTTTGGCCAAAATGGGACAATTCAAAATTTACTATACTGCAGATCTCTGTATAGTGGTTGTGTTATATAGTATACGTACGTGTGTGTGTGTGTGTGTGTGTGTGTGTGTGTGAGACTAGAGAGCAAAATGTTAAATATTTGAGTTAATATGTATTCTGTATGGAGCTGGAGTTTATAGCTGAGTAGGGAGGAGTGATGTATTTAATATTTCAGTAATATTTGAGTAATGTAATTATATTGTTTAAGTATTCTTTGTTTACATAATTCATTATGGGTTGTATGCAAGAGGTAACTGAATGGCGTACGTATGCAAGAGGTAACTTAACAATATCAAATGAAAGTGATTCACTACAAAAAATTGAATTGACATTATTTCTTACACCCTTCACGTGAGTAACTATCTGTACGTTATATTTCCATCTAAGTGTGCAATGTGCAATCATAGTAATTTATAATAAGTAGAACAGTCAATGTAATTTAGAGTACACTCAAATCATCAGTGTGAGTTAAATAGTCTGATGGCCTGGTGGAAGAAGCTGTCCTGGAGCCTGTTGGTCCTGGCTTTTATACTGTGGTACCATTTCCCGGATGGTTGCAGCTTGAATAGATTGTGGTTGGGGTGACTCGGGTCCCCAATGATTCTATGGGCCCTTTTTACGCAGCTGTCCTTGTAAATGTCCTGAATCATGGGAAATTCACACCTACAAATGTGCTGGACTGTCCAGAACACACTCTGCAGAATCCTGCGATTGAGGGAAGTACAGTTCCCGTACCAGGCAGTGATGCAGCCAGTCAGGATGCTCTCGATTTTGCCCCACTAGAAAGTTCTTAGGATTTGGGGGCCCATACCAAACTTCCTCAACTTGCTGAGTTGAAAGAGGTGCTGTTGTGCCCTTTTCACTACACAGCGGGTGTGTACAGACCACGTGAGGTCCTCGGTGATGTGGATGCGGAGGAACTTAAAGCTGTTTACATTCTCAACCCCAGATCTATTGATGTCAATAAGGATTAGCCCTTCTCCATTTCTCCTCTAATCCACAACCAGCTCCTTTGTTTTTGCGACATTGAGGGAGAGTTTGTTTTTTGACACCACTGTGTCAGAGAGATGACTCCTTCCCTGTAGGCTACCTCGTTTTTGTTTGAGATTAGACCAATTAATGTAGTGTCGTCGGCAAATTTAATTAGCAGATTAGAGCTGTGGGTGGTGACACAGTCATGAGTATACAGGGAGTAAAGGAGGGGACTCAGTGCACAGCCCTGAGGGGCTCTTGTATTGAGAGTCGGAGGGGTGGAGGTGAGGGAGCTCACTCTTCCCACCTGTTGGTGATCTGACAGGAAGTCCAGGATTCAGCTGCACAAGGCAGTATCAAGGCCGAGGTCTCTGAGCTTCTTGTTGAGTCTGGATGGAATTATGGTGTTGAATGCTGAGTTGTAGTCCAAGAACAGCATTCTCACATAAGCATCCTTTTTCTCCAGATGCGTAAGGACAGTATGTAGAGCAGTGGCTATTGTGTCGTCTGTTGATCAGTTGTGTTGGTAGGTGAATTGTAGGGGGGTCCAGTTTGGGTGGTAGCAAGCTGCAGATGTAATCCTTGACCAGCCTCTCAAAACATTTGCTTATTATTGAGGTGAGTGGAACTGAACGCCAGTCATTCAGGCATGTTACTTTGGTCTTTTTTGATACAGGGATAATGGTGGATAATTTGAAGCAGGAGGGCACTCTACACTGGGAGAGGGAGAGATTAAAATTGTCAGTAAACACACCTGCCAGTTGTGCTGTGTACATCCTAAGTACTTGCCCTGGGATGCCCTCTGGTCCCGCAGCCTTGTGACTGTCCGCTCATTGGAAACACCTGCGTATCGCAGTCTCAGAGATGATCAGGTTGCAGGTTGTAGTGGTGGCTTTCCTCGGAGGCTCAGAGTTAGCGACATCGAATCGAGCATAAAAATGATTAAGTTCGGGGTTCCGGTGATGTCATCATCCAGAATAGCAGCTTAAATCAACAGCTTCTCTGGATAAACGCATATTTTGCCCCGTTAATCCATCAAGTATAAGATCTTCTGAAAATATCTGAATTGATAAGGTGGGCAGGAATGGGGAAAAAGAATGGAGATTAAAAAAGCATCACTACGGAGCCTATGGAAGAGAGAGGTGCAACGCGCGGCTCTCCTACACTTGTGCATGGTGGCGAAGCTGACGCTGGGCCTTGTTCAGGCGAAGCGGCAAATATGATAAGGATTTTGGAAGAGATAAGAGAAGTCCAAAAAGATATAAAACAGCAACTCAATGATATCAAGTCAGAGCTCGCGAACGTCAATCAGAAAATAGTGGTGGCAGAGACTCGAATTGAGAAGGTGGAAGATAGCATGCAAAGCATGGAACAGATACTAAGTAAGATGATAAAAATATTAAATCAACAGGAAAGTAAATTGCTTGACCAGGAAGGAAGATCGCGACGGAAAAATATCAGGATTTATAATGTTCCCGAAGGAGCAGAAGGATTGTCGATGATTCAGTTTGTAGAAAAGTTGCTGTGGGACGCGCTGGAGATTCCCCTGACTATGGAGATTGAAATTGAGAGGGCTCATCGTGCACTCGTCCCAAGGCCTCCCGGAGACAGAGAAAGTAAGCCACGATAGTACTTAGATTCCTTCGATTCAAGAGGAAGGCGGAGATTCTACGAAGGGCCTGGGGTAAGGGGAGGGTGTTTTGGAATGGGAAGTTAATGTACTTCGATCATGATTACCCCCCGGCGGTCCTACAGAAACGGAAGGAATATTCTGAAGCTAAACGAATATTAAAGCAAGAAAAGATTAAGTTCCAAACCCCGTATCCTGCTAAACTGAGAGTATTTTACGAAGGAGAGATACAGCTATATGAGACAGTGAAAGAGGCGACTACAGACATGAACAACAGAGGACTGCCCGTTGGCGTGGTCAAACCAAGGGAAAGTCTGGCTGAGCAGTTATCCCGATCTGCTTGGGAAATAGTAAGAGAACCGAGAAAGCAGGGAACGGGAGGAGGACGAGAGAAGGATATTAGAAAGAGACTGTGAATTCTCCGAAGACAGCCCTCACCTCCTCCAGAAGAGCCATAAAGTTTGGCTAACTTTAAAAGTGCTGATAAACTAAACAGAAGCAAAAATAGACGGTGATATACCTATCTCAAGAAATACGTATTATAATGTGGATTTTATATTACACTATTTTTTAAATTCATTCATTCACTCTTTTTCCCCCACCTAAATAAGAATATATGTATGGGAGGAATATACAGGGAAATCATTTCTGTGTAATGGACATAGATTTTTTTTTACTTACTTTTATAGGTACTGCAGCAGGGGCCCTCAACTCACAGGTAGGAGGGGCTAGACATTTCGTCTAGCTCAACCCAGGGTCATCTAGAGACCCCAGCCTTGGAATCACACCTTCGTTACGTTTTTTTTTATTATTCGCATTTCTTGGTTCTTATTTGTTCAGGGAGTAGATTGATTAAGTTATATTCTGCAAATTTCAATGACATATTAACAGATAAATACACATGGCTAAGGACGAAGTAAAATTCATTTCTTTTAATGTCAATGGGCTGTTAAATCCAATCAAACGAAGTAAAATTCTATCAAAAATGAAAAAAGAACAAACCCATGTAGTATATTTACAGGAAACTCACAAGTGATAATGAGCATGGAAAATTAAAGAGAATGGGCTTCACTAATTTGTTTTTCTCCTCATATAAATCAGGACATGGAAGAGGAGTTGCTATTCTCATCTCAAGCAAGCTAAATTTTGAAAAAGTATTCAAAATGGGAGATAAGATATATTCTGGTAAGGGGGCATATAGACGGAAATCTAGTTACTTTATTGAATATATACACACCCCCAGGAAGTGATATTAGTTTCTTCCAGAAAATTACTAATTACTAACGGAAACAGAAGGTCTCTTGGTATGTGGGGGAGACTTAAATTTACAATTGCAACCAAAGTTAGACTCTTCCAATAGAAAAACTTACGAAACAAAGTCCTTATAAGAAAGTTAACATTCTTTTTGAGGATGTTGGTCTAATTGATATATGGAGGGATCTTTTCCCCGACAGAAGGGATTACACTCATTATTCTGCCCCCCATCCCGTATATACAAGAATAGATTATTTCATAACATTTGGAAAAGATAAAGACAAAATAATCACCTGTGGAATTGGGACAATAGATGTAAGTGATCATGCACCTATATATTTATCTGTTGATTTTGACCTACGACCAAAGAATACTATTTGGAAACTAAATTCAAGTCTACTCAATGATTCCTATTTTAAGGAACAAATTAAAAAAGAAATTGGTCTTTTCTTAGAATTCAATGATAGTGGAGAGGTTTCACCTCCCATTCGATGGGATACTCTGAAGGCTGTCTTAAGAGGGAAAATTATAGTGATATCTTCATAAGAAAAAAAAAAGGAATAAAACGTTAGAGGAATTACAAAATAAGCTGAAGGAACTAGAAAAAACACAAATTGAGTTTGGCGCAGGATACACTAGAGGAAATTAAAAAAAATTAGGAATGAAATTAATAGTTTGGCTACACAAGAAATTAGAAAAAATGTAGTGTTTCTGAAACAGAGACACTATGAAAGTGGATCTAAATGTATGAAAATACTGGTGTGGAAACTAAAAAAAAAGATAGCAGAAAATACAATTCATAGAATTAGGGATCCAAGAACAAAAGTGATAAAAAAAAATAAGCTAAGCGAAATTCAAGAAGCTTTTGAAATGTTGTACAAAACTCTATATTCCAAAGCTCCAGGGGGAAGCAGAGCCCAGATTGACACCTTCCTGAATTCTTCAGAGTTACTTTAAGCAAAGAACAAAATAGAATGATGACTGCTGACATAGCTGAAGTTAAAAACTGCAATTAGTAGGCTTAAATTAAGCAAGTCACCAGGATCAGATGGATATATGGCAGAGTGGTATATAGAATTTAGAGATGAGTTAATTCCTGTTTTGCTCCCCACACTGAACTGGGCTGTAAGAAAGGGGCAAATGCCACCCAACTGGAAGGAGGCAATAATCTCAGCTATACTGAAAGAAAGCAAGGATAAAATGGAATGTGGTTCATTTAGACCAGTATCTGTTCTTAATGTGGATTATAGATTATTTACCTCTATCATGGCCAAACGATTAGAGGAGTTTCTACCCACACTGATACATAATGATCAGACAGGTTTTATACAACAACGCCAAACACAGAACAATACACGAAGGACACTTCACATTATGGATCATATTAAAAAAAATGGAATTCAAGCAATAGTGATAAATGTGGATGCTGA
Organism: Mobula hypostoma; assembly: GCF_963921235.1. Lineage (NCBI taxonomy): Eukaryota > Metazoa > Chordata > Chondrichthyes > Myliobatiformes > Myliobatidae > Mobula > Mobula hypostoma. Next base: position 3,300,496 of record NC_086120.1, read on the forward strand.
AAAGGCATTTGATTTGGTTAATTGGAATTTTCTTTACAGAGTTTGACATAGATTTGGTCTACATGACAATTATTGAAACTATACGGGTGTTATATGACAATCCTACTGCTAGGATTAAAATCAGTGGATATTTATCTAATAGTTTTACCCTAGAAAGGAGCACGAGACAGGGTTGTGCATGGTCACCGCTACTCTTCGCATTATATCTGGAACCATTAGCTCAACACATCAGACAAAATGAAGATATCAGGGGAATTACTATTAAAGGGACAGAACATAAATTGGCCTGTTACGTGGATGACATTTTGATCTATCTAGGGCAACCAACAGACTCTTTACCTAAATTGATGCAATCCTTTGAACAATATGGCCAATTATGAGGATGCAAGATCAACATAGATAAATTCCAACTACTTTCATATAACTATAGCCCACCAAGAGAAGTTGAAAGTAGATATCCTTGGGCATGGCAAACAGAGTCTGTCAAATATTTGGGCATCATTATGCCAAAAGATTTGGCAAAATTATCAGAATGCAATTATCAGCCGATATATATAAAAAAAAATTAGATGAGCTATAACAAGATGGAATCTAATTCCTTTTCTTGGTCTCAGTTCAAGGATTGTATCTATTAAAATGAATACGTTGCCCAGACTACTATATCTCTTTCAGACCCTACCAATAGAGATTAACCAAAATCAATTCAATGAATGGAACAAAATGCTATCAAGATATATATGGCAAGGTAAAAGGCCTAGAATTCGTCTCGAAACTTTGCAATTAGCCAAGGAAAAGGGGGGATGGGGCCTACCTTCTCTTAGAGATTACTATTTTGCAACACGGTTGAGAGCTGTGATAGGACGCAGCGCGTGCGGCTGAAATGATGTCGTATTTGTAAGTAGGTACCGTGCACAATCCTGATTTGATGGAGACAGATGTGAGAAGCATGGAGGAACAGCTGGAGAAACTTCTGAAATGCCCGGTTCGCTGCCGCTGCTACTGTGCAATCAAGAACCTCCGGAGGGAAGGCCCCAAATCCTCGGCTTTGCCTATTGCCTGCTGCTGGGGCCGGGGTCGAAGCACTCGGCAGAGATGGTGCTCGGTGTCGGAGGGCTGGTCGGATGCTCGAAGTTTTTGGATGGACTCAAGAGTCGGCTGTGGTTGGGTGCTTCCAGGGTGCTGCATCGGCAAGTTTACAGCGCTGGAAGCTCATGGCAGGGAGAGTTTTTCTTCCTTCTACCGTCTGCATGAGTTGATGGGGCTTTTGAGAGACTTTGAGACTTTTTTTTACCGTGCCCATGGTCTGTTCTTTATCAAATTATGGTATTGCTTTGCAGTGTTGTAACTATATGTTATAATTATGTGGTTTTTGTCAGTTTTTCAGACTTGGTTTGTCTTGTGTTTCTGTGATATTATTCTGGAGGAACATTGTATCATTTCTTAATGCATGCATTACTAAATGACAATAAAAGAGGACTGTGTGTCCTCATAAACTATACTAAAAAAATGCTGGTGCAATCCATCATATGACGCTCAATGGAAAAGCATTGAGGAGAGGATACTTTCCAACCTCATACGGGCAATTTTGGCTGATAACAACCTACAAAGTTACATAAATATTATTGATAACACATGGGTGAAATGGACTCTTAAAATATGGAATACTATTATAAAAGAATATAAACTATAGAGAGACATTGCAATTCTTAAATGGTGTGCATATGACTCAGATTTTACGCCAAACAAATTGGATGCTAGATTTAAGGACTGGACAGCTAAAGGAATAACAGCTATTTGCAATGTAATGAAAGAAGGAACACTGTTCAGTTTTGAAATGCGCAAAGAGAAACACTTATTAGAAAAACAAGACCTTTATTGATATTTACAGATGCGACAGTATGTTAATAGGATGGTTAAAAATGTAACCAAGGCAAGTACATGTTTGATAGAGCTATTTAGAAAAGCATATAATTCAGACAACGGCAGTAGAATAATCTCAAGCATGTATAAGCATGTATGTTTGTCAAATCTTAAAACACATTCGATTTCATACATTAAAACAAAATGGGGGAAGGAAGGAGGGATAATAATATCTGAGGAAGAATGGACAATAATATGGAGGTATCAATAGAAGTGTACCAGCTCACAGAAATAGAGGGAGTTCGGGTGGAAAAACTTGATAAGATATTTTATTACACCCTCTCAGAAATCCCATTATGATCCCATTTTGATTCCCACAATTTCTCCAGCAAACAGGGAGGTTTATGATAGTAACCTCCCTGTTTGCTGGAGAAATTGTGGAAAGCAAAATGCAAACCATTATCGTATTTTCTGGGACTGCCCCGTTATCAAAGACCATTGGAGTGGGATACACAATGCCCTACAAGACATCTTTAAATGTGAAATACTCTTAGAAAGTAAGACCATACATTTTGGGTATATACTTCAAGAATGGTTGAAAAGAGATAAATATTTAATGATTATACTGCTGGTGGCCGGTAAAAAGACCCTTACCCGGAAATGGTTATCACAGGAGAGCCCAACTTTAAATGTATGGATGGAAATTACAATGGACATTTACAAAATGGAGAAGATAACAACATCTGTTAATCATAAGTTAGAACAATTTGATTCATACTGGGGGAAAAATGGTTTAACTACGTAACACCTCATAGGCCTGATTTTATTCTCACCAGTCAATGAATATTGCAAAAAGAAAGATCACTCCCTACTTTGTACATAGTTTTCTTCTTTTGATTGTTCTTTCTTTCCTCTCCTTTCTATAAGTGTATATCTCAGATAAATATTATGTGGAGATTTGTGACAAATATGACTATATGATATATATATACAGTATCTGAAATACATCTTATGGAAAGTTTTGTTTGATGATGAACTTCAATAAAAAATAAATTACAAAAATAACGATTGTGTTCATCTGGGAAAAAGGCTGCGATGTTGGCGGCACCACAACGTTTGGCTTTAAAGTCTGCAATAGTCTGCAGCCCTCGCCACAAGTCACGAGTGTTACTTGTTGTGAATCTTGACTCAAATGTTGTCCCTTTATTGTTGTTTCACAGCCTTGATAGCTTTGCGCAGATCATAGCTGCTTTTCTTGAGCTCTAGTTGATTGTCAGCAATGTAAGCTCAATGTCGTGCTGTTAAGTGCTGCTCACAGGGAACTGTTGATTCAGGGTTTCTGGTTCGAGAAGAGCCTGACTGAATTCTGGGGGACAACATTGTCAATGCACTTCCCGATGAAGCATGTGACTTCATCAGTGAACTCGGGGACATCCTCATTAGGGAAGACATTACAGTCGATGTCATCGAGGCAGTCCTGTGGCATGGAGGCCGATTGGTCGGACCAGCAGTGGGTGGTTTTAACTATTGTTACGTACCCCGAAACTGGGTTGCCAAACCAGCAGAAATGGATCACTCTGTTGGAGTCTGGATTACTAGAACTAAGAAAGTTTTATTAAAGAAACAAGCAACACAGTAATCGAAAGGATAATAAATGCAACAGTTCAGCAATGATAAACAGACGTGCACAGAATTAAGATAACAGCATCAATCAAGCTCTATCGTTGTCTAGGGGTAAATGACCAATTTCAAAGTGACACAAAGTTCAGTCCAATTTAGTTCAGTTCGCAGTAATCGTTGCCATGGCGATGGACAACGTGGGGGGAAGGAGAGAGAGAACGAGAACGACTGATCATTCAGAACGGCTTCCACTCACAGACCGGTGATATTGCTCACAAGCAGCTTTCGGGCGGGTCCTTGGTGATGTCACCTGAGGTCACCGACTGTGACCCCTCCTCCAGATGCGGTCGATCCTCTGCAGTGAACCCGGCACCCAAGCGAGGGTGGACACACACCGGGTTCCCGCTGATCGTACCTTTCCACCCTGTGCTTTTAAGGCTGATCCCCCGATCAGCCGTCCAAGAGCTTCCCACCGACTTGTGAGAGGCGCACCGCTTCCAGGGTCTCGTTACCTCGGGTGTCATGTGTGTGTACTGCCTTAGCGAACCTGTCCCTTTTTATCCCCCTGCTGGGGTATTGCCTGTCCATCACTTCAAACAGTTCAGGGTTCAAAGGGGGATCCGCTCCAGACAGCTCTCTCTCCCGTCCCTTCATTACACATCTCCAGATCGCCTGTCCATCACTTCAAACAGTTCAGGGTTCAAAGGGGGAGCCGCTCTAGACAGCTCTCTCCCCCGTCCCTTCATTACACATCTCCAGATGCTGCTTCATTGTTCCTTATTTCTCGTTCCCCTGAGGACAGGTGGCAGACCAACTGCTGATGCCACTGATGCTAGCCCAGGCCAGCAAACATCTTAATTTATGTGTATTCTCGTCACACTATGGCCGCCTTTTGTTTCAGCTTCTACCTGTATGTTGGCAAAAGCAGGGTTGAAGAGTGATCTGATTTTCCAAAAGCTGAGTGAAGAAGAGCTTTGTAAGCTTTACAGAAGGGAATGTAACAGTGGTCAAGTATCTTATCTCCATGAGTGCTCACCTGGATGTGCTGACAAAGCTTCCGAGAGACTTTCATTAGCGACGCTTGATTAAAGTCACCGGTGACGATGAAGGTAGCCACTGGGTGTGAAGTCTCCAGCGTGTTGATGGTCTTGTACAATTTCTTGAGAGCCAGGTTAGTATCTGCTTGCGGCGGAATGTGATTATAACAGCTGTAAACTCCCAGTAAGCCAGGCAGCCAGTAAGGTCTGCACAGCAGCACCAGGTACTCCAGGTCTGGGGAACAAAAGGATTTGAGTGAAAGCACATTCTGGGGGTCGCACCAAGGGTGTGGGGAGGGAATCTAAGTAGACAAGTATCCTGGCACAAAACATAACAAAGTACAGATTTTTGTAAGCTTCAAGAGAAGAAAGACTGGTACTGGAGGCAGGTTCATTCTTCCTGAAAGGTTTGTGCCCCTAACTTTTGGGAAAGCAGCTATGACAGTCCCAAACTCCTTATTCAAAAATACTTTCCAGCTGGCATACCATTAACCTTTTTGAATTGTTGCTGTACAGCAGAAGAATGTGGAAATCTTCATTTTAGTTTTTCCCTGGGTTTCCTGTCCAATTATCAAAGGAGTTGATTGTTTGACTGAAGGGTGAATGTATTTAGTTACAGACTAGAAATGGTGTTAATTATGGTCAGAGACAATATTTTTAAGCTGCACTGTATGATATTAGTATTCTGTTATATTAATATTCCATAAGTTTTGTGCAGATTAAAGAAAACAAAGTGACTAAAGACCAGCTTTTGCATATTTCAAGAGTGATGAAACTTTTCCTTCATAACTGTTAGTGCCTGAATTTGGTTGCTTATGATATCTGATGTTAGCAAATTGAAAATTTATGTGACATTTGTTTCTGCAACATCTCGCATCTTTCTGTATTGTACATTATGTTAAAGTTCTGTGACTTTTGTTAAAAATAATCTTGAAACGTGGCCTTGTTTTATCAGACTCAGCAAAAATTATTCAATGATTGCTTCCAATGTTTTGATCTAGGTCTATAGATGATTACTTCATACTCAACTGTTTGGTACGTTTTAGATTCTGTTTTCACTTTTGCACAGCGGTTTGCGGAATAAAAGTTCTTTCAGTAGGATTTTAGCCAGCTGATGTGACACAAAGGGTCTTTTGCTGTTGTATTTTATTGCTGTGGTCAGTGAGAAGTTTTCCATGTTGGTTTACAGTTCAGATTTGCTAAGCCTTGTGAATCTATTTACAAGTCAGTACCAAGGACCGGTGAAAGATAAAAATTTATTGAGCCTGCTGCAATAACCACTGGGGAGGTTTAAATCTAGTTTGGCAGGGGTATGGGAAGCATAGTTGGTATACAGGTAGATACAGCATGTAGAGAAACTGTGCAGAAGAAAAAGCAGTTGATGAGGATAAAATTGCAGTCAGTGGGATGGGTTGAAGTGTATCTAATGAAAAAATAACGGGGTTATTCTCATTGGTGATTTCAACTTTCCTAACATTGATTGCCACTTCCTTAGTGCAAAAGGTTTAGGTGGAATTTATTAGGTGTGTCCAGGAAGGATTCCTTACACAATATATAGACAGGCTGACTAGAGGAGAAGCCATATTGGATCTAGTTCGAGACAATGACCCAGGTCAGGACAGGTGTCAGATATCTCGGTGGATGAGCATTTCAGAGACAGAGAGACAGTGACCATAACTGCCTGACCTTCACCATAGCCTTGGACAGGAATAGGAGCAGATGGTACAGGAAAGTACTTATTGGTGGAAAGGGGATTATCATGCTATTTGGCAGGGCCTTGTGTCAAGTCCAAGTTTCAAGTTTAATTATCATTCAACCATTCATAAATATAGCCAAACAGAACAACATTCCTGCGGGGCCAAGGTGCAAAACACATTAGCAGCAGCACACTGCACATAGCACATATGGTTACAATGTCAGAAAAACATACAGTCACAAAGAAAGAAAAAAATAGCCCAAGTCCCTGAATTGTACTGGACCTACTTACTGTTCCACCGAGTGAGCACTGGAGGGGCCATCCCCCAACCAAGTACAAAATCGACACGCAGCCAGCTCTGGTGTCTCCTTTGCTGGAAGTTGGAGCAGGTGACTCTAAGACATGAGGGCTAGCTCCCCGGGAGTTGGAGTATTCTACATTACCAATGTTGCAACATGGTCTTGCGATCAGAATAAAAATATGAAAGACAATCAATTGCACCTTTTTATTTTGGACCATGCACCGTCTCAGCATAATGTTATGTGACAAGTCCAGGTGACAACACACAATACTATGCAATAAGTTTAGCTCAATCGCTATCAGGCAACTTTCTAATTGCATAGTCCTGCAGTAATTGATATTCTTAGTATTTGGCAGTGACTTGCAATCATAAAAGGGATTTAGAGAACAACAATACTTTTGATTGGACCTGGAGTGGCTGCTGTGTCAGAGCATGCTGCCATCTTACCAAAAGGGAGTACAAGTTAGAGAAACAGATGTATTCAGAGAAATGCATAAAAGAAATATGGAGGTTGTTTAGGGAGCATTTGGAGTGCTTGGAGTTTTGGATATATTTTTCCTATTGAGACAGGGAAAGGATGGTAAGGTAAAGGAGCCGTGGTTGATAAGAGGAAGAAAGAAGCTTACTTGAGGTTTAGAAAGCAAGGATCTAACAGGGCTGTAGAGAGCTACAAGATAACCAAGAAGCAGTTGAAGAAGTTCATGACTTTATAGTACACATTGCTTAAATATTCACAGTCCAGGCTGGAAAATGTATGTGAGCCCTCATATTTAGTAACTAGTAGAACTTCCTTCAGCAGCAATAACGTCCACCAAATATTTCCAGTAGCTGCTGATCAGACTTGCACAATGGTGAGGAGGAACTTTAGACTACTCCTACATACAAAACTGTTTCAGTTCACCAATATTTCTGGGATACCTTGCATGAAAAGCCCTATTCAGGTCATGCTACGGCATTTCAATTGGATTAAGGTCTGAACTCTGACTTGACCATTCCAAAACAGAAATTTTCTTGTTTTTAAACTATTCTGTTGTTACAATTGATACAATTTGGAATTCATTGTTCCCTCAACCATTACAAGCTGTTCAGGCCCTGAGACAGCAAGGCAGCACAAACCATGATGCTTCCACCATGCTTCACTGTTGGGATGAGGTTTTAGTGTTGGTGTGCAGTGCCCTTTTCCCTCCAAACATCATAGTGTGCATTTCTGCCACAAAGTTCAACTTTTGTCTCATCTGGCCACAGAACATTGTCCAGAAGCATTGTGGAACATCCAGGTCATCTTCTGCAAACCTGAGATATGCAACAATGTTTTGTTTGGAGAGCAGTGGCTTCCTGTGTGGTGCCCTTCCATGAGCACCATTCTGGATCAGTGTTTTTCTTATAGTGGATACATGAATGGAGACTTTAGCAGACCCTAGAGACTTTCGCAGGTCTTTTGCTGTTATCCTTGGATTCTTTCTCACAGATTCTCCAGGAGCCGCTCATGGAGTGAAGTTACTTTTTGGCTTCGCTCCATTACCATTCCATTTTATATTCATGAGCACCTTTATTTAATTTACTTTTATCTACACTAAAAGACTCGTACAGTAGAATTTTTTTCCTTCTCTTTTTTGTAAGTTTGGATTCTGAATTTTGAAGATATGAGTAAAGAAGCAAGTACAAGACCTAAAATTTGAGACCCTAAATCTGTAAAAGACGCCGATGGCAACTTGAAAAAGAAACCTGATCCGAAACAACCTGAATTAACCTATGAGATAATGTTGAATCTGCTCTGTGAACAATTGGAAGAAATACTCCGAAATGTTAAAGAGATTAAATCAATTACGGATTCTATTAATGTTCTTGACCACGAAGTTACATGGCAACAAAGCAAGATTACCGATTTGGAGGAGGAAGCGCGGAAGAGAGATAAAAAAATTGAGAGTTTGGAACTAAAAGTTTCTTCGACAGATAAACAGCTGGAGAGTCTTAAATCCAAGATTATTGATCTTGAAAATCGGTGCAGAAGACAGAACTTGCGTATAATTGGTCTCCCTGAGGATGTCGAGGAAGGAGCCCCTACAATATTCTTTTCTAAACTTCTAAAGGCTGCGTTCAGCTCTGAATTCCTGGATGATCCTCCATTGTTCGATTGTGCTCATTGTATTTTATGTCGAAAACTAGATTCTCAATCTAAACCGAGACCAATAATTATCCGATTTCATTATGTTCATGTTAAAGAGCAACTAATTCGAGTTGCCCGAAAGCAGGGAATGATTAAATTTCAAGATCATCAGTTCCAGTTGTTTGAGGATTTCAGTCCCGAAGTGATGAGGGCGCAACTGGCTTTCAAACCTCTGAATGCTACCAAAAAGGTCTCAAACCAGCGTTATTGTACCCTGCTTGTCTAAGAATTTCTCCTCCGAACATCCAGTGGCGCTTCTTTAATTCTACAAGTGCTGCTTGAAGTTTCTTGGATGAACTTGAATCAGAAGCCACGGTCTAATTAATGTACGATTCTTGCAATATTGGTTTCGATTTTTCGTCTTTTTTCCAAACCTATAATTCATTTATGAAGGTTAACCTCTATAAGTTTAAGATTTCTGGTTTTGATTGGTAGCGTTGGTATTTTTCATATTTTACCTAAATTTTCCTTTATCGGCGGATTCGTTTTTTTCTTTTTTCCTTTTAATTTGTGAATTTATAAATTTATGATTTCCGAAACAGTTGTTATCGGTTGGATTTTAAATCTTTTATTCTATGAGGGGGAATATTTAAGTTTTTTTTCCTTCATATAACCATGATGGCACTTTGTCTTTTTCTTGTTTTTTTTTATTATTCTGCCATCTTTTTGGGTTCTTCTTTCCATAATACTTTTCCTTTTCCTGATGACCTTTTTTTTCATTTAACTATTCTCCCTTACAAATATTCAGTATTTAATAATATGTATTGGTGTCTCTTTTCTATTATTATTTCAGAAAATATAATACGAAGGTATTTAATTTTATTATATCTGTTAAATTTTTGTCTTTCTCGTTGTTATAAGGTGGTTTTTCTTCTGTTTTGGATCTTAGGTGCTGTTCTTACCAACATATATTTTGTGAGCTGCCTTCTGGAGAAATGGGAGTAGAGTTAGTGTTAGTTAGCTTTCTGACTTTTTCTTGGCTTAGTTCGGGTTTTTTTCGGGTGGTGGGCGGGGGGACTTTTATTATTAGTTTGGTTTTCAATTGGGCTAATTTAGAACTACAAAAATGTCTGCAGTGTCGTAACTTCCATTTCCTTTCCAAATGCTGGTTCCTCTTCCGATTTCATGAGTTTACACTTTGGTTAACTCTTCACATATCAAACAGTTGATTCTTGGTAAATATGGCTCAGAGGATTAATTTTGTTTCTTGGAATACAAATGGATTAAATCATCCGATTAAAAGAAAAAAAGATTTTTAAAGTATTCCAAAGAATGAATGCTCATATTAATTTCGCTCAAGAAACTCATGTGAGGAAAGAGGATAAGTCAGTGCTTTTTTAAGTTTTGGAGAGAATAACAGTATCACTCAAACTCCAAAGCTAAAGTGAAAGGAGTTTCAATTTTTATAGATTCCTCAATTGCCCTTTGTGCATCAGGATACTCTCTCTGACCCGAATAGTAGATTTTTGTTAATTACTGGTTTACGTTTTAATAGGAAAGTTGTTATGGTTAATGTTTATGCCCCAAATGTGGATTATCCTGAATTTTTTAAGCAATTATTTACCTCCTTTCCTAATCTAAATAATTATATGTTGATAATGGGTGGTTATTTAAATTGTTGTTTAAATCCTTCGATGGATAAATCTATATCTACTCAGGCTTTACCGAACAATTCGGCTACTCATATCAAATTGTTCCTGATCGATTCGGGAATCTCAGAGATCTGGAGATTTCTACATCTTAAGGATAAAGAATTTTTATTTTTCACACATGTACATCATACTTATTCTAGGATTGACTTTTTTTTATAGACTCATTTAATTCCATCTGTGATTGATTGTAACTATGACATTATTGCCATTTCTGATCATGCACCATTGAATCTCTCTATCAAGTTAACGGACATATCTTCTAATATTAGACAATGGTGTTTTAATTCTAATTTGCTTCAAAATTCGGATTTTGTAAAATTCTTTAAAGATCAGATTGATTTCTTTTTTTAACTAATGTTACGGACGAAATTTCCAGTGGGATTATATGGGACACGTTTAAAGCATCTATCCGTGGTCAGATTATTTCTTACTCTGCTGGATTGAAAAAATGTATTAAGTATAAAATACTTGTGTTGATTGATAAGATCAAAGACATTGATAAAAAATATGCCATTGCTTCCAATGCTTTAAAAACAGAGAGTTGAACTTCAAATGGAGCATAGTTTACTCTTAACATCGTCAATTGAAAACCAACTAATGAAAATAAGTGAGTTTTATATACACAGTGATAAATCTGGTAAATCATTAGCTAATCAATTAAAAACAGCTTCGGTCAAATGTCAAATTATTAAAATTCATAAACCTAATGATACTTTGACAGTCGATGATGACGAGATAGATAAATCTTTTCAAGAATTTTATACATCTTTATATCAGTCAGAATTTCCTCATGATCCCAATGAGATGTATGACTTTTTAAGGAAATTGAGCTTTCCGAAATTGACGCCCGAAGAACGTTTAAAATTAGGAATACCTATTATGGATGAAGAAATAAAGAGTGCTATTTCTTCAGAGAATTCCGGCAAATCACCCGGTCCAGATGGCTATACAGTAGAATTTTTAAAGTCTTTTCCTTCCATTCTTTCCCCTTGGTTGTGCAGAATTTTTAAAGATGCAATTAGTATAGGTAAACTACCACAATCATTTTATGGAGCCTCTATTTCCCTAATTTTAAAAAAAAAGCATCCTACTGAATGTGCATCATATAGACCAATATCCTTGTTGAATGTAGATTCTAAGATTTTTTCTAAAATATTAGCATCTAGGTTAGAAAAGGTATTACCTCAAATTATTTCTGAGGATCAAACTGGATTTATTAAAAATTGTTATTCATCTTTTAATATTAGGAGATTAATGAATATTGTTTATACTCCTTCACTTAGAACTCCAGAATGTGTCATCTCATTAGATGCTGAGAAAGCCTTTGACAGAGTTGAATGGCCATATTTATTCAGTACGCTTGAGAAGCTTAACTTCAGTCTGATATTTATATCTCGGATTAAATTGATATATCATAGTCCTTTAGCTTCGGTTTTTACTAATAATCAAAGATTCCCTTTTTTCGATTATTTCGTGGCAGTAGGCAGGGTTGTCCTTTAAGTCCTTTATTATTTACCATCGCTTTAGAACCTTTAGCAATTGCTATCCGAGATTCACCAAATATTTTAGGTATTATTCGGGGGAATGAGCTACATAAGTTATCATTATATGCAGATGATTTATTACTATATATTTCTGACCCAGAGAAATCCATTTCTGCAATTTTATCTTTGCCAGCTAAGTTTAGCAAATTTTCTGGCTACAAACTGAATCTTAATAAGAGTGAACTTTTTCAGTTAAATATGCAGGTCGCAAGTTATAAATCCTTACCATTTAGATTAGTTACTGATTATTTTACTTACTTAGGAGTAAAAATCACCAAGAAGCATAAGGATTTATTAAAGGCTGATTTTTTTCCTTTATTTGATCAGATCAAATGTTTGTTTACTAAATGGTCACCAATGACGTTGTCTTTAATTGGTCGGATCAATGCTGTCAAGATGATGATTCTACCTAAGTTTCTATATTTATTTCAAGTATTGCCTATTTTTATCCCGAAATCCTTTTTTGATAATGTTGATTCAAAAATTTCTTCATACATATGGCAGAATAAAAATCCTAGACTAGGTAAAAGATACTTACAGAAGCCCAAAAAGGATGGTGGTTTAGCATTGCTAAACTTTAGATTTTATTATTGGGCAATTAATATTAGTTATTTAAAATTCTGGACATGGAATTGGGACACAGTTTCAGGTCCACAATGGGTTAATCTTCAATGCAAATCTGTCTCAGGGTTTTCATTGGGCTCTATTTTAGGGACTCTGCACCTCTTTGATTTTTCTAAATTGGATAAACATATGGATAACCCAATAGTTAAATATATTCTGTGAATATGGTTTCAGTTTCAAAATTTTTTTTGGATTGAATCAATTTATTTTAGCAAGCCCTATTCTATCCAATTTTCTTTTTCAACCCTCTTTTATGGATCAAGCTTATCTAGTCTGGAAAACTAAAGGTATAATACGATTTTCTGATTTATTTTTGGATAATTGTTTTATGTCTTTTGAACAATTATCAAATAAATATAATTTACCTAGATCCCATTTGTTTAGATACTTACAGATTAGAAACTTTTAAAAATACTGTTCTTATTACCTTTCCGATTTCATATTCATCGGATATAATGGAAAGAATTCTAGATTTAAATCTTTTTCAGAAAGGTTCAATAACAATTATTTATAATAGGATTATGAAAATCCAGATGTATCGAATTCAATTAAGAACGACTGGGAAAGGGAACTTAAGCTTACTTTACCTACAGAGAAATGGCAAAAAATTTTACAATTAGTTAATTCTTCCTCTATATACGCTAAACATGCGTTGATACAGTTTAAAGTAGTACACAGAGCTCATATGTCCAAGGATAAATTAGCTCGTTATTACTCTCATATAAATCCTGTATGTCATAGATGTAATTCTGAGATAGCTTCATTAACTCATATGTTTTGGTCATGCCCTTTGCTGAAGAAATACTGGGATGACATCTTTGATATTATTTCAACTGTTTTGAATATTGATCTACAACCTCATCCTATTACTGCAATCTTACCAATGATAGAACAAGGTCTTCTGACCTTCTCAGCTTGTCGGATGATTGCTTTTGTTACACTAATGGCTAGAAGATCCATACTATTGAATTGGAAAGAGATTAATCCTTCTACTACATTTCAATGGTTTTCTCAAACCATGGCTTGTTTAAATTTAGAAAAAATTAGAAGCGTCATTTATGACCCTTCTATTAAATTTGAAGAGATTTGGAGACCATTTATTCAATACTTTCACATGATGTAATTTGACCCTTTCCAATTCTATTTTGTTACTTCAATACATGAGGAGAGGAGCGGAGTTAATGACACTAATGCTCTTATCTAAGGTATCATAATAGCCCATTCTTTTTCCTTTTACTTCCTTAGTTTTTTTTAGTTGGTTTAGATTTTTATTTCTTTTGGGGTGTATATATATATATTTTTTTCTTTTTTCATGATATTTTTATATTTTCTCTTTATATTTTCCTATATTATATTTATACTTTTTGAGATTTTGGGAGGCTTATTATGTGTCAATTGAGTTTATACTTGTATAAACTAATGATCAATAATGTAATCCCAATTGCTCTGTATCTATTTTCTGTAATGTTTCCTATGCTGGAATTAATAAAAAGATTGAAAAAGAAAAAGGATTCTTTTTCACCGCCCTCAGCACTGCATTTTGTACTCTTGGTGTGATCTTTGCAGGTTGCCCACTCCTAGGGAGAGCAGCAACGGTATTGATTTTCCTCCCTTGAAAACTATTTCTTTTACTGTTAACTGATGGACATTCAGGTCTTTAGAAATGTTTTTTGTAGCCTTTTCCAGCTTCTTGTATCTCTACAATTCTTCTTCTAACGTCTTCTGGAAGTTGTTTTGATCGAGGCATGGTGCACATAAATGGATCTTTCTTCAGAAGAGCAGGGTTTGTCAGTAACCTGACTTTGTGTGTCTTTCTTATAGGGCAGGGTACATCTACGACTCACATTCCAATCTCATCTCATTGATTGGAACACCTGACTCCAAATAGCTTTTGTAGAAGGCATTACCCCAGAGGTTCACATACTTTTTTGAATCTAGACTGTGGTTGTTTATATGGTGTACTCAGTATTGATGAGAAGTAGAACTGTGCTATTAGTTTAGGTAGATTGTGTTTGTCTATATTTGTGACTTAGATGAAGATCAGACCACCAGATAATTGCAAAGGGTTCAAACTTTTTCTTGCAGCTGTAAAATCAGGATGATTTAATTTGGGTGCATAGGTTTAGGATGAGAGGGGAAAGATTTAAAAGGGACCCGACAACCAACCTTTTCCATGCAGAGGGTGGTAATCATATAGAATGTAATTGACCATGCGAAAGTGAAGGAAACTGGTAAAGCAGATGCAATGAAATTGTTGAGTTTTTCAAAAAGGCATCAATCATACAGGAACTCAAGAAGAGCAGGTGAGTTGCGCAAAGACTATCACCCCATAGCATTCACACCTACTGTGATGAAGTACTTTGAGAGGTTGGTCATGGCCAGAATTAACTTCTGCCTGAGCAAGGACCTGGACCCGCTGCAATTTGCCTACTGCCACAACAGGTCTATAGCGGATGCAATCTCAAGACTCTCTACTCTGTCTTGGACCATCTGGACAATGACAGTAACTATGTCTGCACGTGTAAAGTACTGTTCATTGATTATAGCTCAGCATTCAACATCATTGTCCCCTTAGTACTAATCAACATGCTTCAAAACCTGGGCCTCTGTACCTCCTGCTGAAATTGAATCCTTCACTTCCTCATCGGGAGACCACAGTTAGTGTGGATCATAACATCCCCTCCTTCCTGATATTCAACAAACGGACACTTCAGTAATGCATGTTTAGCCCACTGGTCTTCCTTCTAGACTCGTGACTGTGGCTAAGTACAGCTCAAACACCATCTGTAAATTCAATGGTGACACAACTGTTGTTGGCAGGATCTCAGATGCTGACGAGGAAACATACAAGAACGTGGTAGATCAGCTGGTGCCACAATGACAACCTTGCACTGAACGTCAGTAAGACCCAGAAATTGATTGTAGACTTCAGCAAGGGGAAGTCAGATGAATACACAACAGTTCCAATTCCAAGAGGACAAAGGATTATATAATAAGAGTAGGGAGGAAATACTGAAACTGGTTCGTCCACAGCTAGAGTACTGCATATTGTTGTGGTTACTGCATGTAGGAAGGATGTGATGACACTCTATAGAGATTTGTAAGAGCTGGATACTTAGCTATGAGAGACTGGCTGCTTTCTGGTTATTTGGAAGAAAGGGGAAGGGGGGATTAAATTCATGTATAGAAAATATTTTGCAGCTAAGAAAAGGTGAATTGTAAGGATGTATTTCCCTTGGGGAGGTCAGTGATCCAGATTATTGGATAAAGATTAGAGGAGAGTTGAGAAAATAAAAAATCATCCAAAAGAAGGTAGGTTTAGAATTCATTATGTGGTGGTAGAGCCAGTGGCACGCAACATCTTTAAAAAGAATATGTGGATGACGACTGAGAGCTGTGATGTGGGAATAGGCTCTTATTTTTTCTTGGCTTTGTTACTGTAAACTGAATTCTTTGCTTGTTATTTTCTGATTCTATTTCTACAATTCTGTGATTCTCTGCATCTAGTATTTCATTTTGTTTTGTGCAATATTTAACCAAAAGCAGGTATTATGTATTGTTGAAATTGTCAGAAGGGCTGATTAATACCATATCCTTTTAGATGTGCTTGTTTAATGGGAAAATTATGGTTGGAGGAATGGAAAATAAGCAAAACACTGATGTACAGGTTTCCCCTGCTATCCGAGAGTAGAGCATTCCTATGAAACCTTTCGTAAGCCGAAATGGCATAAAGTGAAGAAGCAATTACCATCAATTTATATCGGAAAAATTTTTGAGCGTTCCCAGACCCAAAAAATAACCTACCAAATAGCACATAAAACCTAAAATAACACTAACATATAGTAAAAGCAGGAATGCGCAGCCTATATAAAGTAGAAATGAAGTACGTACAGTGTAGTTTCACTTACCAGAATCGGGAAGACAGCAAACACACACACATTTTTCTATCATACAGTTCTTTGTAAGCATTCAAAACATTCTGCAAACCTGCCCTAAACCTACATGCCTTTTCAAAATTAAAGTCATACTTTTCTGCAATCATTGCAGCACTGTCAATCGTAGCGAAAATCTCACACAAGTGCTTCATATTCAGTTCCTGGACGACTTCACTTTCGGGCCATTCGCTATTACATTCACTGCTTCGGCACACAGTTTCCTCCAAATGCCATTTCTCATCGAGACTGTTAGCCTATTGAGAGCATCTCCAAGGTTGGAGATTGCCAATTTTATATTATAGTCTTTCCAGATCTCTCACAAAGATGCTTTGGAGTTGCCCTCTCTGTATAAAAAGCATCACATTTTGTGTATAGTTTCGTTCACCACGATCGAAACGTTTAATTACGTCCAGTTTTACGCTAAGCGTAACACCCTTAGGCTTTTCTGATACCTTAGGACAGATCTTGCTAACGGATGCACAAGATAAATTGAGATAAAGCACAGATGCTGAAAGACACAGTTCAAAGCTATGGCGGCTTGATGCTGAGTGTATTTCCCGGGGAAGGCGCTTGGTGGCGCTGCTCGGGGTGTGTGCTGCCTCTATAATGACTCGCTGCAAAACAAACGCTGAACGCTATTTTCGCTTTTTGCCTTTTTTCTATAAGCGAAAATCCTCTTTGAATTTCTTTCGGTTAGCGAAAACAGGTGCTAATTTCTTTCGTTAAAGCGAACTGTCATAAAGCGGGGGATACCTGTACTGAATTTGTGTACTATCTACTGATCTTTGGTGTTTTGTGGAAGTGTACACTGTAGAGAGGGCATAAATAGATGTGTCTTAACAGAAATCCAAGAATACTAGAGCTAGCTCTTTGGTTGAGTATAATCCGTAAGTGTGTTTACCAACATAGGGGTAGCGAGGCTGATCATTGAGAAACTGACGGCATGTGTTAGTGGTATCTTTGTAGCAGATAATTTACTGGAGTGTATTGAACAGAGTTTGAAACACGACAGTAGAATAAATTCAGGATATGAAATAGAGTTTAAAGGTTCATTTATTATTCAAGCATACAACTCTGAAATCCTTCTTCAGAGAGCCACGAAACCAAGAAAGAAAAGAACGACAGCATGATCATCAACCCCCCCCCAAATCCCTCCTCTACATCAAAGACGAACAAAAATGGAACAAGCACATCAATCCATAAATCCCTCTACCCCACACACAAAAAAAAACGAGGAAGGTTGGCTGAAAAACTCAGAATATTAAAAAAACTATAAACTGGAAAAAGTCCAAGTCCATATCCACAATGCAGAAAACCTGGCAGGCTTTTCCCTCTGTCTTCCCTCTCCAGTAGCAAAGTAATCCCAGCGATCAAAAGGCAGTCTCCTCTCCAGTAGCAGGGTAATCCCAGCAATCAAAAGGCAGTCTTCTCTCCAGCAGCAGAGCGAACCCACCAGTGATCAAAAGGCAGACAGCCGGTGCTCACCTTCCACATTTGCCTCGATGTTTCAATCTCCCTTGATGCTTTTAATCGGTGAACAATGGAAGCTTTAATCGGTGAAATGGAGTTGAACATCAGCCGTCCCACAGCCTTCTCACCACGAGGTTCATGCACATTGCCTCTGCCTCCTGGAATCCTCTGGGAGACTTGTGGAGCAATGAAATACCAAAACGATCTCCAAACTGCAAATCACAGGCTCCAACCGTTCCAGAATCGCATTCTAGATGAAAAACAAATGTAAAGGACATAAAAGAAGTGAAATACATGGTTTTATGATCTATCCTGCAGATGTCAACTGAAGGAATATTGTGTGTGTTGCCATCTTGTGTGTTTTGTTTACAGCAGAGACTGAAAATTTCATTTAACCTGAGAGTTGTAAAAATGTTTGCGGATGGAATAAACCTAGCAGCTGCTAAAATTTGCTGCTAAATGTTTGTGAATTTGTGAATACTCCAAATGCATAGTCAAGTGTGGAATCCAGACTTGCTTCTGCATCAATCCTAAACTTATGCAGTCTACCTGGAGCAGAATGAGCATTCCATTGATTTTTATAAGAATAAAAAAGTTGCAGAGAGCAAAAAAAGTGTGGAAGGCGAGTTTATAATCATATCAGTATTGATTATTTTTTTGTGAAATATTTATGTATCTATTTTGAACTAATTGTTTTAGACAAGCAAGAATAAAAAATATGAATTTATTTCATTTTAATAGTTTTAAAATGTTCTTGCAGACAAAGAGTATTTTATGTTCGTGGTGACTGTAAATGATAATTGTGGGAAGTGGGCTTGTGGCAGTAAGATCTGCCCCAAGTTGTTTGGGTAGTGCAGTTTAATTGCATGTTGTATGCACTTTAGAGATGGCGGAGGTTGTGGAGGATGACATGTTGAATGTGGAAGCTCATGGGTTGGTAGGTAAGGACAATAGGAGCTCTACTACTGTTAAGGCTGCTGGAAGATGGGGTGAGCGTGGATGTTCAGGAAATGGAGATTTGCAGGTGAGGGCAGCATCAATATTGAAGGATGGGAAATCCTGTTCCTTGAGGAAGGGGGACATCTCTAATGTCCTGGAAAGGAAAGCTGCATCTGATGTAGTAAATATTATTTTCTATTTACAACATTCCAAATGTTATCAGTTTTGGATACTCGGACAGACAAAGGTATTGTTGAAAATATTTTTTAGCTACAGATGTGAATAATAATAGATGTGATAGTATTTCCAGCGTTATTTTTATGTAAGATTTCCAGCAGTTGCAGTGTTCTTTTCTCAGTTCCAGCATTTTGCTCCCTCATTTCTGTCTACATTCATGACCTATTTGCATCTCCTCCAGATGAATCATCTACTGGTAGCAAAACTTATGTATCAAAAAATTTATCTTGTCAAAAGTGTTTTGGAATGGTTTTGCTTGTAAAGATCTTGGCAAACATTCAACAAGGCAATCGCACTGACAGTTTCAACAGCTTGTGAATCTGTTCTGAGATGGTGAGTCCCCTATGATGGCGGGGACTCACCGTCTGCAAAGTGGTTCTGAAGGTCCATGTACTGCACTAACCGTTGTTGTATGGAGTGAGCTTCTGGCAAAGGAAGGAGCCATCAACTTGGGGCAGTGGAGTCTCAGTCCTGATAACTAGAATTGGTTAGTTAAAGTTTGTTAGCATTCTTATTTCAATGCCATGGTGTTTATGAATGACATTCTCTAACTTGCATTACTCTAGAATGAATGTATGCTTAAAAATTGTATATCTTGTACATGAATTAGTTGATTTGTTGAGCACTGGGGACTCTTTGATCCCAGAATCAGGATCAATATCACTGGCATATGTTGTGAAATTTTCTGTTATGCAGCAGCAGTACATTGAAATACATAATAAAAAACAAAATTACAGTAAGTATATATGTATATAAAACAAAAGTTAAATGAAATACATAGTTCAAAAAGAGAAAAAAATAGTGAGGTTGTGTTCATAAGTTCAATGTCCATTCAGAAATCTGATGTCAGAGGCGAAGAAGCTATTCCTGAATCATAGTGTGTGTGCCTTCAGGGTCCTGTACCTCTTCCCTGAAGGGGTAGCAATGAGAAGAGGGCATGTCCAGGGTGATGGGGGTCCTTAATGATGAATGTCTCCTTTTTGAGGCTTTGCTCCTTGAAGATGTCTTGGATGCTGGGGAGGCTAGTGCCCATGATGAAGCTGATGAAGCTCAGGAAGTTCACAACTTCTTGAGCTATTTCGATCCTTTGCGGTGTCCCCCTCATACCAGAAACTGATACAGCCAGTTAGAGTGCTCTCCATGATACATTTGTGGAGATTTGAGAGTGTGGCGACCCAAACTCTACGCAAGTAAACTGGCTCACAAAATAGCCCGTGCGTGGGGAGAGACTTTTGTAATGCCCCTCTGATGACATTTCCACCCGGAGAGGGCTGGAAGGGAACCGCTTAAAAGCTAGTGCTGCGAAGTTTGAATAAACAAGTCTGGAGTGTGACTTACAGACTGCGTGTCGTTATTTCTAGCTCTGTGTGTAGTACATTGCTGCATTGGTGACCCCGATGGTCCAAACGGGATTTGGACCAAAGGTGATTTACTCTTCATCTGTTCACGCAGTTGCGCTAAAACTGCCAACTTTCTGGACACTGTGACCACGTGTGTGGTTTGACCAAGCAGAAGCCCAGTTCCAGATTCGGCAGATATCTTCGGATTCCACACGTTACTATTACGTGGTGAGCTCCCTTGACCAGGAGACAGCAGCACAGGTTGGGGATTTCATATAGTCACCTGCCCCCCCCCCCCGAAGAAGGCAAATATGCGGCATTCAAAGCGCTGCTCATAGAGACCTTTGGCCTCTCACGGTGTGAGTGAGGTGCCCGCTTGCTGTACGTGGACGGTTTGGGAGACAGGCCGCCGTCGGCATTAATGAATGAGATGCTGGCCCTGGCTGAAGGATGCAAGCCCTGCCTCATGTTTGAGCAGGTGTTCCTAGACCAACTGCCCGAGGATATACATCTGCTGCTGGCTGACGCAGATTTCAGTGACCCATTGAAGGTGGTGGCCTGGGCAGACGTGCTGTGGAATGCCAAGAGGGAGAGCGGGGCGTCCGTCGGACAGATTACCAAACCACGCGCCCAACAGCAGGCCAGACCAGGCCCAGCAACGGAGCGCACACAACCCAGAGGCAAGAGTGAGGAGGCCAATGAACAGTGGTGTTTCTACCACCAGCGGTGGGGCACAGAAGCCGGCCGTTGTCGCCCGCCCTGCAAGTTCCCGGGAAATGCCAGGGCCAGCTGCCGCTAATGGCTATGGTGGCTGGCCACCAGGACAGCCTCCTGTACGTCTGGGACAAACAGTCGGGACGCTGCTTCTTGGTCGACACCGGAGCGGAGATCAGCGTCTTACCCCCCGACGGGGTATGACACCCGCAACAGGGCGATGGGACCCACCCTGAGGGCCGCAAACGGCAGCACGATTCGGACCTACGGCACCCGCACAGTGCAGCTACAGTTCGGCGCCAGCTGGTTCACGTGGGACTTCACACTGGCCGCCGTGGCCCAACCACTCCTGGGGGCGGACTTCTTGCGAGCCCACAGCCTGCTGGTTGACTTGCAAGGGAAAAGACTGGTCCATGCCAAGAATTTCCAGACGTTCTCCCTGGGTGAAGCCAAGTTGCCGACCCCATACCTGGACTCCATCACGCTGTCTTGACAATGAATTCACTAGAATCCTGGCGGACTTTCCATCATTTCTGGCACCGCAGTTCACGGCAGCCATGCCCAGACACGGAGTACAGCACCACATTCTGACCCAGTGACTACCCCTCCATGCCTGCGCACGAAGGCACCCCCCGGACAAGTTCTGCCTGGTGAAGGAGGAGTTCAAGAGGATGGAGGAATTGGGGATCGTATGGCGGTCTGATAGCCCATGGGCCTCCCCCTTGCACATGGTGCCCAAAGCAGCTGGGAGCTGGAGACCATGCGGCGACTACCGCAGACTGAGACTACAACTCCAGACCGCTACCCGGTGCCGCACATACAGGACTTTGCAGCAAACCTGCATGGGGCAAGCATCTTTTTTTTAAATTATGAAGACACGCAGTCCTCTTTTATTGTCATTTAGTAATGCATGCATTAAGAAATGAAACAATATTTCCTCTGGTGTGATATCACAAAATACAGGACAGACCAAGACTGAAAAAAACTAACAAAACCACATAATTATAACATATATTTACAACAGTGCAATAATACCGTAACTTGATGAAGAAGTCCATGAGCACAGTAAAAAGTTCAAAGTCTCTCAAATGTCCCACATCTCACGCAGACGGGAGAAGGAAGAAAAACTCTCCCTGCCATGCCAACCACAGTCCGACTCTGAGTCATCCGAAAACTTCGAGCCTCCGATTCAGCTCTCCGACACCGAATACTGAGCGCCATCTCTGTCCGAACGATTCGACCTCAATCTCAGTCGCCAACAGCAGGCAAAGCCGGGGATTTTGAGGCCTTCCCATGGAAGATTCCCGACCGTGCAGTAACGACAGCAGCGAACGAGCGTTTCAGAAATTTTTCCAGATGTTCCTCTGTGCTTTCACGTCTGTCTCCATCAAATCAGAATTGTCCATGGCCCCTATTTAACGGAAACAATATCATTTTTCATCGGAGGGCTGCGCATGTGCGGCGCACTGCTCTCTCTCCTCCCATTTTTTCCAAAGTAGACCTTGTCCAGGGGTACCATCAAGGACATCCCCAAAACAGTACTCATCACCCCGTTCGGCCTGTTCAAATTCCTCCAAATGCCGTTTGGCCTGAAGAATGCCGCACAGACATTCCAGCGACTAATGGATGCGGTGGGACACAATCTGGACTTTGCGTTCATCTATTTGGATGACATCCTCATAGCCAGCAGTAGTCATCAGGGGCATCTGTCCCACCTCTGCTAGCTCTACTCCTGCCTGAGTGATTTTGTCCTCCTGATCAACCCGGCCAAATATCAGTTCAGACTCGACACCATCGACTTCCTGGGCCACAGGATTACCAAAGACGGGGCAACACCTCTGCCTGCCAAGGTAGACGTGATCCGCCACTTCGCCCGGCTCAACACAGTCAAAGGCCTGCAGGAGTTCGTTGGTATGGTGAACTTCTACCACAGCTTCCTCCCCTCAGCAGCCCGTATCATGCGCCCTTTGTTCACCCTGATGTTGGGTAAAGGCAAGGACATTACTTGGGACGGAGAGGCTGCAGCTGCTTTCGTTAAAGCCAAGGAAGCCTTGGCAGACGCTGCAATGCTGGTGCACCCCAGAATGGACGTTCCAACTGCCCTCACAGTGGACGCATCCAACAGCAGTTGGTGAGGTGCTGGAGCAACTTATCGAGGGGCGCTGGCAAACACTGGCGTTCTTCAGCAGGCACCTACGGCCACCCAAACTCAAGTACAGTGCCTTTGACTGGGAGCTGTTGGCATTATATCTGGCAATCCGGCATTTCCGTTACTTCTTAGAAGGCCGGCCTTTCCCCACGTTCACGGACCACAAACCGTTGACCTTCGTGTTCACAAAGGTATCCGATCCCGTGTCGGCCCGCCAGCAGCGACATCTGTCCAACATCTCCGAGTACACGACGGACATCAAGCATGTCTTGGGAAAGGACAATATCGTGGCAGACGCACTCTCCAGACCAGCCATCCAGGCCCTGGCCCAGGGGGTGGACTATGCAGCACTGGCGGAGGCGCAGCAGGCAGACGACGAGATGCCCAGCTACAGGACCGCAGTCTCGGGTTTGCAGCTGCAAGACTTCCTCGTAGGCCCAGGTGAGAGGACCCTCCTGTGTGACATGGCTATCTCGCCCCATCGTCCCGGCAGCCTGGCGGCAGCGAGTTTTCAACTCCATACACGTCTTGGCACACCCATCTATCAGGACAACTGTCTGGATGGTCTCCAGCAAGTTTGTGTGGCACGGACTTCGCAAACAGGTCAGCGAATAGGCCAAAACGTGCACGCAGTGCCAAACAGCCAAGGTGCAGCGGCACACCAAAGCCCCACCACAGCAGTTTGAACCCCCCCGCCGGAGGTTCAACCAAATTCATGTGGATATCGTGGGGCCCCTGCCAGTGTCGCGAGGAACGTGGTACCTCCTAACTATGGTAGACCGGTTCATGAGATGGCTAGAGGCAGTCCCGCTCAACGACACCACCGCTGATTCCTGCGCCGGAGCGCTGATTGCAACCTGGGTAGCACGCTTCAGGATACCAGCCCACATTACCTCCGACAGAGGTGCCCAGTTCCCCTCCAGCCTGTGGTCGGTTGTGGCCAGCCTGTTGGGAACACAATTACACCATACAACTGCCTACCACCCACAGTCGAACGGACTAGTGGAACGCTTCCACCGTCGCTTAAAGTCGGCTCTCATGGTCCGCCTGAAAGGGCCTAACTGGGTGGGCGAGCTTCCCTGGGTCCTGCTTGGAATCCGCATGGCACCCAAAGAGGATCTGCACACCTCGTCGGCGGAGCTGGTGTACAGCGCACCCCTGGTCATACCAGCCTCAAGGGGGCAAGAGGAACAACCCGCAGCAGTCCTGGACAGACTACGCGAAAGGCTCGGCAACCTGGCCCCCGTACGGACTTCACTGTACAGACAGATCCCGACCTACATACCTAAAGACCTGCAGAACTGTAAGTTTGCGTTCGTATGAAGGGGCGCACACCGGGCACAGCTACAGTGGCCGTACGAGGGGCCGTTCAAGGTGATCAGTAACGAAGGGTCCATGTACGTTCTGGACATTGGGGGGAAAGAGGAAGTTTTCACGGTGGACTGACTCAAACCAGCCCATGTGGACTTGGCGCAGCCGGTCGAGGTTCAGGCACCGCGGCGCAGAGGCAGACCACTCAAACAGAGACTGATCCAGACTGTGGACATTGGGGTGTATCACCGGTTCTGGGGGGGTGTTACGTGGCGACCCACTTTCTACACAAGCGAACCGGCTCACAAAATAGCCCGCGCGCGGGGAGAGACTGCTGTAATGCACCTCTGGCGCCATTTCTGCCCGGAGAGGGCTGGAAGGGAACTGCTTAAAAGCCAGTGCTGCGAAGTTTGAATAAACGAGTCTCGAGTGCGACTTATAGACTGTGTGTTGTTATTTCTAGCTCTGTGTGTAGCGCATCGCTATAAGAGCGTCTTTGGTGACATATCAGATCTCCTCAAACTCCTAATGAAATATGGCTGTTGCTTGTCTTTGTAACTGTATTGATATGCTGGGCCCAGGTTAGGTCCACAGAGCTGTTGACACACAAGATCTTGAAATTGCTCACTCTTTTCACTACTGGTCCCTCGATGAGGACTGGTGTGTGTGCCCTTATCTTACCCTTCCTGAAGTACAAAATCAATTCTTTGGTCTTACTGACATTGCATGCAAGGTTGTTGCTGTGCCACCACTCAACCAGCTGATTTATTTCGCTTCCGCATGCCTTCTCACATCTGAAATTCTGCCAACACTAATTGTCTTGTTAGCAGATTTATAGATGGCATATGATGGGTAGATGCCATCATTTATAGATGGTATCTACCCATTTTCTGTTTTCCTTTTGCAATAGTATCCAGTTTGTGCAATACCAAGGAGATGATCGTCGATTTCAGACAGTCTCAGCCTGAGCATCAGCGCTCCACAGTGGAGAGAGTGGAAAACATCAAGTTCCTTGGGGTGCAGATCTCGGACAATCTCACCTGGTCCAGGAACACCACTGGGATTGTGAAACGGGCCCAGCAGAGATTGTACTTTCTGAGGAAGCTTAAACAAGCATCACTCCCCACTAACATCTTAACTACATTCTACAAAGGCGTGGTTGAGAGTGTGCTGACCTTTTGTATCACAACCTGGTACTCCAGCTGCAGTGCTGTCGACAAAAAAGCCTTGCAGAGGGTGGTTAGGGGGGCAGAGAAGGTTATTGGGGTCTCCCTGCCTTCTGTCCAAGACCTCTTTCAGAGTCGATGCCTCCAGAAGACACGGTACATCATCAAAGACCCCTCACACCCTCTCCATGAACTGTTTGTTCTTCTGCCATCAGGCAAACATTACAGGAGCATCAAAACTAAAACCACAAGGCTACTAAACAGCTTCCTCCCACAGGCAGTCAGACTGCTAAATAGCTGCTCCACCTGACTCTGCTTCAGACACTTTTGACTTGCACTGGACACTTATAACTGATTTTAACTGACATTTGGCTGTTGTGTTTTACTATTTATTGTTATGTTTATTATTTAGTGTTGCATTTGTTATGTTATTGCACTGCCCCTGAGAAACGCTGTCTCATTCTGCCCTGCAGAGCTGATGTATGGTTAGAGTGACAATAAAGTTTTTTGAATCTTTGAATCTTGAATTGAATCTTATTGAGCAGCTGCAACTTGCTTTCCACCTTTGTCAGAGATGAGTATAGATCAGTATAAATCAGTAGTTAATTATTATTTAAAGCTCTGATAAATGTTTATAAAAAGACAGATTTTAATTAGTATTCTTCTTTCATTCATAGCTTTCAAGTGGAAACCCAATGTATGAAACATACTACAGGCAGGTGAGCACCTTTACTTTTGTCATCGATCTGTTGTTGAAGCTACCTTAAGCTATGTCTGAAGTATTGTGGTCTTAAATTTGTTGCACCATGTGATTGCATAGTATAGAAGGAGGTCATTTGGTATATGTATCTAACTAAAGCCCATCTTGCTTTTTATTTTTGCATTCTGTCTTTCCTTCAGATGTTTATGCAGTTTCCTTTAGAATGTTACAATTGACTTTCAGCTTAGATTACTTCCAACCTGTTCACAAGTCACAGTCCAAAACAAAACAAAAATTATTTTTAGTTTGCTATTTTTTTTTTCAGTTTGTGTCTTGCATGTACCAAACAGTTTGCCATTGGAAATGGATTCAAACCATCTGTGATCTTCACAATTTGAAAAATAAATAGGCCTTTTTGCCTGGTATGCTTTGATTGAGAGTAAGGCTGATCTTCTTCCTTACGGCCGTTTTCTCAAGCTATCTGCCATTGATTGGACGAATATACCAAAATTTATTGATCTGTATTTTCAGAGACCACAATGACTGGGTCTCCATAGCAAGTGTATTTGTATATCAGTAAAGGATTTTTTAACAGTATTCAGGTGCAGAGTCACCAAGGTTGTTTAGGATTACATTGAGACTTCCTTTCTTTTGTATTCAAATGTTCTTGTATTAAAGATTAACCTACTATTTCTCCTCTTAGTTGCCAGTTGCACCTGCCCATTGGCCTTCAATAACTTGTGCACAAACATACTTCGTTCACCTTGAACATCACCACCATCCAATCTCTCATCATTTAACAAATAAGTAAAATTTCAATAATCCTTACCCAACTACCTGGAAATCTCAATGGTCTGGTATTTGGTTCCCCATCCATTCACCAGGGCCTAAGTTCTCTTGTTCTTTTTCTTCTCACCTGGGCCCCAGTTCTTGCATTCCTCATTAACTTTCCTGGACCCCAGTTCCCACATGACTAATTATTAATGTTTTGTCAGTGTTTAGCTCTTATGCTGTTAATGATGGACAAGTCCATGTTTCAGTCATTGCCTCATCTCTCTATTTATGCTGATATTCCTTGTAATGCTTTGCCTAAATAAAAGTATCCTTCCATCACACTCCTTCACTGCAAGTGTTTCTAGTTGTTGTTTGCCATAATGCTATATGTTCTTTAGTTTTGCCTTTGGAGCTTTTTACCCAAGTCCTCCCTAGTCTTACCTGCAATGTTCCCTCTAATTTGTATGACTGGTGTGCGCACTGAATTTTTAAATGGAAGTAAACCTGAAATAGTTCTAAGGATAATAAGCTACCAAGTCCAGTATGTTGTTCATTGCTTGAAATGGTCATTAAGCCATTCCAGCTTAAATGAACTAACAGTTCTTTTGCTCTTCATGCCTTTGCTTCTTTGGAATTCAACATAGTGAATCAAAAATTTCTTCAATGAAAGTAGTATAAATAAGCTAGTTTTAAAATCTGCAGATGAATCATTGGAAAATCCATGTTGTCAACATTGTCTGCGTCAGAACTTGGGAAAATAAACGTGATTGTGTACAATTGTGAAATATACTTAAATGCCAGTGAGTTAAAGGGTGACAACCTCTTGTGCACAGTTTAAATTCCTTTGTGTGCTAGTAGCAACGATGTGTGCACACATGTGCCCACACCTTAGAGGGAGTATTGCTTACCTCACATCATTTTTTCTAGACACGTATGAGAAATTTACAGTAATTGTTTTAAAATACCTTGTTCTTTCCCATTGTAGCCTTCAAGCTTTTCTTATTCATTATACTGCTTTCTTCTTCCCAACCCACCTGGCTACTTTAACTACTAGTCTTGTATTTGTGCCTTTAAAAGGAAATAACTTGCAGATATTTGGTGACACTCAATGGAAATTTATCACCTACAAATAGCATTAAAATAATGACCTTGTCATTTCACTTACCTATTGCTCAGAGACATTTGGATAGCACTCTTCTCCTTCTTTAAATAGTGCTATCAAATTTTTAAAAATGCCCAACTTAAAAGGGATGGCTTCTCCATTGGTGCAGCAATCACCTTGCAGCGTGTGAATTGCCTGCTTATGCAGGTTATGTGCTTAAGTCCTTGGAGCCACATTCTTCAGACTTGGCTGAGTGCTTTTACTGAGTCAAGGATGAAACTTAAATTCACTTTAAAATGTGTATTTATTAATGTGTTGTTGATGAAACTGATCAATTCCTGACTGAGAAACAACTGGGATCTGCTCCAATTTGCCTCCCAGAGCAACAGGTCCACAGCAGATGCCATTTCATTGGCTCTGCACTTAACCCTAGAATATCTGGACAGCAAAGCTACAAACATCAGGGTGCTCTTTATCAAGTACAGGTCAGCATTCAATACCATCATCCCTTCAAAACTAATTAATAAACTTCAAGACCTTGGCCTCAATATCTACTTGTGCAATTGGATTTTCGATTTCCTCACTTGAAGACACCAGTCAGTTTGAATTGGCAATTACATCTCCTCCACAATCTCCATATCCATCAAGGCTGTATGCTTAACCCCCTGCTCTACACTTATGACTGTGTGCCTGAGCACAGCTCCAATGCCATATTCAAGTTTGCTGACATCACCACAGTCATAGGTAAAATTAAAGGTGATGACAAATCAGCATATAGGAGGAAGATTGAAAATCTAGCTGAGGGTGCCATACCAACAGCCTCTTACTCAATGTCAGCAAGACCAAGGAACTGATTATTGACTTCAGGAGGAGGAAACCAGAGGTTCATGAGCCAGTCCTCATAAGAGGATCAGAGGTGGAGAGGGTTGGCAACTTTAAATTCCTCAGTGTTACCATTTTCAGAGGACCTGTCCTGGGCCCAGCACATAAGGCCAATTACAAAGAAGGCATGGCATCGCCTCTACTTTTTTTAGGAGTTTGCGAAGATTCAGTATAATATCTGAAACTTTGACAAACTCCTATAGATGTGTAATAGAGAGTATATTGACTGGCTGCAATACAGCCTGGTAAGGAAACACCAAGCAACACAGACAAAATGTTGGAGGAACTCAGCAGGCTGGGCAGCATCTAAGGAAAAAAGTATAATTGACATTTTGGGCTGAGACCCTTTGACAGGAAACACTGATGCTCTTGAATGGAAAAGGCTGCAAAAAATAGTGGATATGGCCCAGTCCATCACGGATAAAGTCGTCCGCACCATTGAGCACACCGTTGCAGGAAAGCAACATACATTATTAGGGACCCCCATCACCCAGTTCATGCTCTCTTATTGCTGCTGTCAGGAAGAAGGTACAGGAGCCTCATAACTCTCACGACCAGATTCAAGAACAGTTATTACCCCTCTGCATCAGGCTCTGCATAAGGGATAACCTCTCTCTATTTCACTTGCCCCATTATTGAAATGTTCCCACATTCAAAGTCTCTTTCATCTCATGTTCTATCTTGTGTTCTATCTCTGTCTCCCACAACATATGGGCTCACGTTCAAGGAGTCTTCAACTCATGTTCTTGATAGTTATTGCTTTGTTATTTATTATTTTTATTTCTTTCTTTATGTATTGCATGGTTTGTTGTCTTTTGCACACTGATTGAACACCCAAGGTGCGGGCTTTCATTGGTTCTATTACGGTTATTGTTCTATTAAGGATTTATTGAGTATGCCCACAAGAAAATGAATCTTGGGGTTGTATATGGTGACATGTTTGTACTTTGATAATAAATTTACTTAGAATTTTGAGTTTGAGCTTTGTATTCTGATTTTTTTTTGTTTAACTTGACAGGTTACCTGGAGACAAATAATACTTGACTAGCACATGACTGATGCATACTGATTTGTGCTGAATGGTCTTGTTTTGTTTAGGTGGATCCAGCTCATACAGGAAAAGTTGGGCCCAACGAGGCAGCACTGTTTCTGAAGAAATCTAGACTGTCTGATGCTATCTTAGGAAAGGTAATTACTTGCAAAAAAAAGACTGTCCGTGTAAAGTATTAAAACAATGAATGGAGCATTTAAGACGCTTTCATATGCTAATTTAGATACTCTTGAAAAATTGTGTATGGTAGGACTTCAACATGACAATATTATGGTATTGAAACATATTTTTGAATTTGTGTCCAGTGTTGACAAATTAATGATGGGGATTTATTTGTATTATGATATATTAAACCCAGCAGAAGCTGGTTAAGACTTGAAAGCTATACAGAGGCAAGAATGTTAACATTTTATTTGGCTTGTCTTTACATGCATTGAGTTGGTAAAGGTTGATCCAGCTTATCTGGGAGAATAGAACAACATTAAGAGTTCTGAAAAGGAACTACCAACATTCAACCCATTTGCATTGAAGCCAAGTCCTAGGTGTGTGGGACTTATTAAGATATTGTTGCATCTGCTATTATGCTCCATCATTGGACTCCATGTGATGTCTAGTGGCAGTGCTCAGTTTTACTGAGATTTTCCAGATTTACCCTGGTGAAACACCTCTCTGATACTATACTGATCTGAAATGGCATGAAATTAATTGAATTGGGATTCTGTACTGTGGTAGGGGAAAGAAGAATTTTAAAAGTAATTATTTCAATTCTAAGCAACTTCACATTTCTAATGAGCTTGTTGGTAGTTTTAGAATTGCCCTGATTTTAAAGATGTATGAATTTCTGCAACAGTTGGTCACAAAAGCAAAATTCTGTACCTGGAGTTTTTGCCTCATGCTTGTCAACAGCATTTAGGAAAGAGGCCGTTTATCCAAGTGAGTAAGGGAGTGGGGAAAAGTTTAAGGCGGTAAATTATAGATGAAGATCTGTGTAACTGAAAATATGGCTAATAATTGTAGGGCAAGCAAGTCACAGATGTTTAATTATGTGCACTGCAGAAATTTCAGAGTTCTTGGAAATTTGGACAGAATATTTCTCCAGTGACTAATGTCTCACATTTCTCCTTTGGTACCTCTTGGTCAAAATGGTAGCTTTGACAGTATTCTTTTGCACTAATGCGAGTGTTATTTCTATGCCATCAACCATGCAAATGCTGCAGATGCAAATTGATTGATATTTCTGTCCTAAGCATCCCTATTTTATCTACTTAAAGTAGCTGATCAATGTATGGAAAATATGGAAACACTAATGCTCTTGGATGAAAAAGATAGTAGATATGACCCAGTCTGTCATGGGTAAAGACCTTTCACTATTGAGCACATATACACAGAGTGCTGTCACATGAAAGTGGCATCCATCATGAAGGACTCCCACAACCCAGGCCATGCTCTTTTCATGATGCTGCTGCCATCAGGAAGAAGGTACAGAATCCTCAGGACTCAGGTTCATGAACAGTTATTACCCCCTCAAAAATCAGGCTCTTTAACAAGAGAGGATAACTCTGCCCTTCGCTGACCTGGTCCCACAACTTATGGACTCACTTTCAAGAACTCTTTATCTCGTGCTCTTGATATTTATTTCTTAGCTATTGAACAATCTATCAATTTTTTTTCTTTTGCACTTGCACAGTTTATTATCATTTGCACATTAATTGTTTGTCCGTTCTGTTGGGTGCTGTCATTCGTTGATTCTGTTGTGTTTCTTGGATTTACTGTGTATGCCTGCAAGTAAACAAATCTCAACATTGTATATGGTGGCATATACAGTACTGTGCAAAAGTCTTAGGCAGCCTAGATAAAGGGCTGGAGAAGAAGGAATTTGATAGGAGAGGAAAGTAGTCCATAGAAGAAAGGGAAGGAGAAGGGGACCCAGGGGAGGTGATAGGCAGGTGAGGAGAGGTAAGAGGCCAGAATGGGGAGGAGGAGGGAATTTTTTTTCCCCCAGGTTGGAGGCTACACATTTGGAATATAGGGTGTTGCTCCTCCACTTTGGGGGTAGCTGCAGCACAACATGGTGGAATGGGAATTAAAATTTTTGGCTACTGGGAAGTTCCGCTTTTGGTGGATGGAGCAGAGATTCTTGATGAATTAGTACTGACGCTTTTACGATGGGTCTCACCAATGTAGAGAAGGCCGCATTGGGAGCACCAGACACAATAGACGACCCTGGCAGATTCGCAGGTGAAGTGCTGCCTCACCTGGAAATTTGTTTGGGACCCTGATTTGATGAAAGGAAGGAGATGAATGGGCAGGTATAGCACATAGTCCGCTTGTAGGGATATGCGTTGGAAGGGAGATTAGTGGGGAGAGATGAATGGACAAGGGAATCACGGAGGGAGTGATCCCAGTGGATGGGGTGGCGAGGTAAAGATATGTTTAGAGTTGATGGAAGTTGCAGAGGATGACGTTTTGTATTCGGAAACTCGTGGGGTGGTAGGTAAGGACAAGTGGAATTGGAGGAGATGTGGGTGAGGCCAGCATTAACGTTGGGGGAAGGGAAACCCTGTTCTTCGAAGAAGGAGGGCATCTCTAATGTCCTGGAAAAGAAAGCTGCATCCTGGGAACAGGTGATTGAACTGAGAAAAGGGAATAATTCCCCATAAACTGTTTACCTTTCACCTTTAACCCATGACCTCTGGTTCCATGCAACCTCAGTGGAAAAAGCCTGTGCATTTGCCCTATCTACACCCTTCATAATCTTGTATACCCCTTTCAAATCTCCTCTCAATCTTCTATGTTCTAAGGAATACAGTCCTAACCTATTCAAGCTATCCTTATAACTTGGGTCTTCCAGACCCAGCAGCATTCTTGAAAATTTTCTCTGTAATGTCTTAGCCTTGTTTACATCTTTCCTGAAAACAAGGAAACTGCACTCAATACTCCAAATTAGGCCACACCAACATCTTGTACAACTTCAACATAACATCCCATCTCCGGTACTGATACATTGATTCAGAGGTGATGTGGGTGGAGTTAAGAAACTGCAAGGGTTAAAAAAAACATTATGGGAATCATATGAAGGCCTCCAAATAGTAGCCAAGATGCGGGGTTGAGATTGTAAAGGGAGTTGGAAATGGCATGTAATAACAGTAATGTCACAATTGTAATGGGGAATTCAGTATTCAAGGGGATTGGAAAATCAGGTTGGTGTTGGATTGCATGAGAGGAAATTTGCTGAATGCCGATGAGATGGCTTTTCAGAGCAGCTCGTGCCAGAGTCTACTCAGGGCAAGGCCATCTTAGATTGGGTGTTGTGTAATTGCTCAGATCTTATTAGGGAGCTTAACATAAAGGAACCCTTGGGAGGCAGTGATCATAATATGATTGATGGGGAGAAGCACAAGTCCCATGTATCAGTATTACAGTGCAATAAAGGGAATTACAGAGGCATGAGAGAGGAGCTTGCCCAGGTGGATTGGAGGAAGGTACTGACGGGGATGATAGCAGAGCAGAGGTAGCTGACGTTTCTGGGAATAGTTCACATGGCACAGGATAGTTGTGTCCCACGGAAGAAGTTGTTCTGAAATGGCGGGGGTAGGCAACCGTGGTTGACAAGGGAAGTTGGTGACTGCATAAATCCAAGGAAAGGGCATATAATGTAGCAAAAGTGAGTGAGAAGTTGGATGATTGGGAAGCTTTTAAAATGCAACAAAAGACAACTAATAAAGCTATAGAAAGGGAAGAGATGAAATATGAGGGCAAACTAGACAATAATATAAACCAGGATACTTAGTTTTTTTCAGTTATATAAAGAGTAAAAAGGAGGTGAGAGTTGATATTGGACCACTTGAAATGATGCTGGTGAGGTAGTAGTGGAGACAAAGAAATGGCAGATGAAGTTAATGAGTACTTTGCTTCACAGTGGAAGACACTAGCAGTGTGCCAGAGGTCCGTGAGTGTCAGGGAGCAGGAGTGAATGCCATTGTTATTACAAAGGAAAAAGTGCTAGGCAAATTCAAAGGGCTAAAGGTGATAAGTCATCTGGACCAGATGGACTAAATCGCAGAGACCTGAGAGAGGTTGCTGAAGAAATAATGGATGCATTGATCATGACCTTTCAAGAATCACTTGATTCTGGCATGGTTCTGGAGGACTGGAAGAGTGCAAATGTCACTCCACCTCCACTCTTTAAGAATGGAGGAAGGTAAAAGAAAGGAAATTATAGGCCAGTTAGCCTAACCTCAGTGGTTGGGAAAGTGTTGGAGTCTATTATTAGGAATGAGGTTTCAGGGGTACTTGGAGACCAATGATAAAGTAAGTCAAAGTCAGCATGGTTTCTGTAAAGGGAAATCTTGCTGACAAATCTGTCAAGAGTTTTTCGAGGAAGTAACCAGCAGGGTGGACAAAGGAGAGGCAGTGGATGCAATTGGCTTGGATTTTCAGAAGATATTTGATAAGGTGCCCCTCATGAAGCTGCTTAACAAGATAAAAATCTGATGGTGTTACAAGAAAGGTACTGGCATGGATAGAGGAAAAGCTGATAGGCAGGAAGCAGCGAGCGGGAGTAAAGGGTGCCATTTCCGATTAGCTGTCAGTGACTAGTGGTGTTCCTCAGGGGTCACTACTTTTTACATTGTTTGTCAATGATTTGGGTAATGGAATTGATGGCTTTGTTGCCAAGTTTGCAGATGATACAAAGATAGGTGGCGTGCTGAGTAAGCAATGCGATTGCAGCAGGACTTGGGCAAATTGGAAGAATGAGCAAAAAATTGGCAGATGGAATACAGAGTTGGGAAATATAATGATGCATTTTGATGAAAGGAACAATAGTGCAGACTATTATCTAAATGAGGAGAAGGTTTAAACATCAGAAGTGCAGAGGGATTTAGGAGTCCTTATGCAAGACTCCCAGAAAGTTAATTTATAGGTAAAGAAGGTAAAGAAGGCTAATGTAGTGTTGGCATTTATTTCAAGGGGGAATAGAATATAAAACAAGGAGGCTTTATGATACTTGGAGTATTGTCAACAGTTTTGGACACACGTCTCAGAAAGGATGTATTGTTATTGGAGAGAGTCCAGAGGAAGTTCACAAGGATGATTTTGGGAATGAAGGGGTTAACATATGAGGAGAATTTGGCAGATTTGGGCTTGTACTCACTGGAATTTAGAAGAATGTTGTGGCGGAGCGGGATCTCATTGAAACCTACCAAATGTTGAAAGGACTAGATAAGTTGGATATGGAGAGGATGTTTCCTATGGTGGGAGTATCCAGAACTAGAGGGTACAGCCTCAAAATCGAGGGGGGCGACTAGAGGTAATGAGTAATTTTTTAAGCCAGAGAGTAGTGAATCTGTGGAATGCTCTGACTCGGGACTGCAGTGGAGGCCAAGTCTGTGGGTATATTTAAAGCGGAGGTTGATACTTTCCTTATTGGGCAGGGCATCAAAAGATATGGCGAGAAGACAGGTGTATGGACTTGAGTGGGATCTGGGATCAGCCATGATGGAATGGCAGAGCAGACTCACTGGGGTAAATTGAATTCTGCTCCTGTGTCTTGTGGTGTTAGGGAATTCCTGATCACCACAGCTCACCTCTTCTCCCCACTTCCCGTCTAAGTCACAGGGCCAGGCTCAGTTCCAGAGACCCTACCAGTGTGACTTCCATCTGCTGGGTTATTCCTGCCAACAGTATCCAAAGTGGTACACCTGTTGTTGGGGGAAGGGTGGCCACAGAGGTGCTCTTCACTGGCTCCTTAACCCCTTTCCCCTTCCTGACTGTCACCCAGTTTCCTGTGTCCTGCACTGTGGGTGTAACTACCTCACTATATTTCCTATCTATCACCCCTTTAGCTTTCTGTATGATCTGGAGATCATCCATTTCCAGCTCCAACTCCTTAATGCAGAATGTTACAAGCTGCAGCTGGATGCATTTCTTGCAGTTGTAGCCGTCAGGGATACTGGAGATCTCCCTGCCTTCCCATATCTCTTAAGCGGAGCATTCCGCTATCCTGCCTGGCATTTGGAGCAAATGTAAAGAAGGGAGAGTTAAAAAACAAACTCTACCTGGAGAATTTTCTTTTTGCTTTCTCTGACTGAAGCCCCTTGTTGCTGAAGTCTGGAAGAGCAAAAACCTGAAAATCACCACTCTGAATCTGTCCACTCCAACAATGGCTGCTTCACTTGCTCTGCCTTCCCTTAATTTGTTCTTGCTAATCAATCCCAAGTGCTGATTGGTTGCTCGTCAGATCTCCAAGCAAACTGCTGCAAGTTGCTGTCTTTTATACTTGGTCAGTAGACCTGAGTGAAATTCCCTTCTCTCAAGCCTCTAATATCCGGATTAGTTGCTGGTCAAAGTTCCAAACAAGCTGCTGTGAGTTGCTGACTTTTATACTCGGTCAGCGAACCTGAGAGAAATTCCCTCCTCTCTAGCTTCTGATTTTCTGATTGGTCACTGCTCAGAGCTCCATTGTTTTGCTCAATTTACTCACTCATTAATTTAGAACTGAAGCCACTTTTGTGACTCCTCCTCACAACTAAACAGTTGCTTGCTTTGGTGAGGCAGTGCAAGATTCAAAATATGCTCAGGACCTTTAGGACTTTTCTGTGGACTTCAATCATCGTGATTTATTAAGTAGTTGGTAAAGGCCAATAATATAAAAAGTTTAAGCTGAGCGGCCATTGTTGGAGTGGACAGTATTAGAGTGGTTAATTTCAACTCATGCTCAAGATCCTGAGGTGAGAAGGGGTGAAGGCACTCGGTTAGCTTCAGAGAAGTTTCTTTATTTCTTTGTCTATTAGTGCCTAACTAAGCAGTGAGAATGGGTCCACTGTCAGAGCTGTGTTCTTCATGTGAGATGTGGGAGTTATATGAGACTGCCAGTCTCCCTGATTACTACATACATTTGCACCAGATAAATCCATCTGCAGCTCTTTACAATGCTTGTTAGGGAAATGGAGCTGCATGCTCTTTGGCTCATGTGAGAGACTAAGGAGTTGATGGATAGGAGCAGTAGGGAGGTAGTCACCCCTAGGTTGCAGGAGACAGGTTGCTGGGTGACTGTCAGGAGGGGGAAAGGGAATAGGCAGACAGTGCAGAGTTCCATTGTGGCCATTGCCTTCAATAACAAGAATGCTGCTTTGGATATTGTTGGAGGGGGTGGTGCTTGACCTCCCAGGGAAAGCTGCAGCAGCCAGATCTCTGGCACTGATTCTGGCTCTGTGGCTCAGAGGTGAGGAGGGGTGGGGAAAAGAAGAGGAGTGCAGTGGTGATATGAGGATTCAGTAGTTAAGGGAGCAGATAGGAGGTTTTGAGAACCTGAAAGAGACACTTAGATCGCATGTTGCCTCTCAGAGGCCAGGGTCAGGGATGTCTCAGATCAGGCTAACCACCTTCAAAAGAGGGAGGAGGAACAGCCAGAAGTCATGATACATATTGATACCAATGACCTAGGTAGGAAAAGGGACGAGGTCATGAAGAGAGAATATAAAGACCTTGGAAAGAAACTGAAAAGCAGTACCTCAAGGGAGCAGTCTCTGTACTGCTGCTTGGGCACGCACTAGTAAGGGTAAGAATGTGATGATTTGGCAGATGAGTGTGTATCTGAGGAATTGGTGCACTGGGTAGGGTTTCAGATTTCTGGATCATTAGAATCTCTTTGGGGAAGGTATGAGCTGTACCAGAAGGATGGGTAACACCAGAACTTGAGGGGGACCAATAAGGTTTGCTAGAACAGTTGGGGAGGGTTTAAAATCATTTGGCATTCAGTCCGAAACCAGAGTGATAAGGTAGAAGATATATTAAATACAGCCAATGACTTGGCGTCCACAGCTGCCTGTGGCGATGAAGTCCACAGATTCACCACTATTTGCTTAAAGTAATTTCTCAACATCTCTGTTCTAAAGGGACATCCCTCTATTCTGAGGCTGCGCCTTCTAGTCCAAGACTCCCCTACTGTAGGAATTATTCTCTCCATGTCAATGCTATCTAGGCTTTTCAATATTCGATATGTTTCAATGAGATCCCTCATTCCTCTAAGCTCCAGAGAGTACAGGGCCAGAGTCATCAAATCTTCCTCATACTCTAACCCTTTTGTTCCTAAAATCATTCTTGTGAACCTCCTGGAATCCCCTCCAATTCTAGCACATCCTTTCTTACATAAGGGGCTCAAAACTGCTCACAATATTTCAAGTGTGGTATGCCTTATAAACCTCAGTATTACATCCTTGATTTTATACTCCTGTCCTCTTGAAGTGAATGTTAACATTGTATTTGCTTTCCTTATAACCAACTCAACCTGTAAGTTCATCTTTAGGAAATTGGATGTGAGGATTTTTCAAGTCCCTTTGTACCTCTGATTTCTGAATTTTCTCCATGTTTAAGAAATAGTCCACACCTTTATTCCTTTATCAGAATATATGATCATAATGTGTCCTAATGTAAGTCCTTTTGCAGACTTTCAACTTCCTCAACGCTACCTGCTCCTCTACCTATCTTTGTGTTGTCCATTGATTTGGCCACAAAACCATCAATTTAGTCATCCAAATTATTGACGTAGAACATGAAAAAAACCAGTCCCAACTCCAACTTCTGTGGAACACCACTGGTCACCAGGAGCCAATGAGAAAAAGACCCCTTTATTCCCACTTTTTGCCTTCTGTCAGTCAGTTGATCTTCAATCCATGCTAGTATATATCCTGTAATGGGTTCTAATCTTGTTCAGCAGCCTCATGTGTGGCATCTTGTCAGAAGTTTTCTGAAAATCCAAATACACAACACCCAGTCCAGAATTGCTTTTCCCTAGTGGGCTCAAGCACAAGCTACTCTAAAAAAGGCACCTTGTAGGCATTCTACAAATTCCTTCTCTTGGAATCCGGCACCAACCTGATTTTCCTAATCTATCTGCATATTGAAATCCCCCATGACTATATTAACATTGGCCTTTTTCACTTGCCTTTTTGTCTCCCCTTGTAATTTGTAGCCTACGTCCTGGCAATTGTTCAGAGGCCTGTATATAACTCCTATCAGGGCCTTTTTACCTGTGCAATTTTTTAACTCTACCCACAGGGATTCTACATCTTCCAGTCTTATGACATTTCTTTCTAAGGAATTGATTTCATTTTTTACCAACAGAGCCACCCATCCCATCTGTCTACCTGCCTGCCCTTTCATTACAACATGTATCATTTGATGTTAAGCTCCCAACAATGATCTTCTTTCAACTACGATTCGGTGATGCCCACAACATCATAGCTGCCAATCTCTAGATGCACCACAAGATCAATTTTGCCCCCATGTTATAGGAAGTTAAATTTTTATCCCTTTCTAAACTTTTTGTCTTTTTATTTATTTTGGAGACTTTTGTAATCTTTCTTGAATTTTGCTTCTCTTGTGCTTTATCCTCACTTTTCCAAACCTTTGAAACTACTATTTAGTTTAAAGATAGATCTCAAACTATCTCACTGACTGCAATTTTGCCGTATCATCTGCCTGCTCTTTCTCACACTCCATACTGCATCAAGTATTTGTCTACCAACTGCCCATCCTCATCCCTATCATTCCCGTTTCCAAGCCTTATCAAATTAGTTTAAGCCCTCCCAAAGAGCTTTAGCAAACCTGTCTGCAAGGATATTGGTCCTCTTCGAGTTCAAGTGTAACCTGTCCTTTTTGTTCAGGTTGTAACTTCCCCAGAAGATATTCCAATGATCCAGAAATGTGAAACCCTGCCCCTACACCAGATTCCTCAGCCAGGCATTCATATGCCAAATCATCCTATTCTTATCCTCACTGGTACATGCCACAGGCAGCAATCCAGAAATTACTACCCTTAGAGGTTCTGCTTTTCAGCTTCCTTCCTAGCTTCCTTTTTTCTCCCTTCAGGACCTTATCACCTTTCCTATCTATACCATTGGTACCAATATGTACCATGACCTCTGGTGGTGTTCACCCTTACCCCTCAGAATGCTGTCTACCTGATCTGTAATGTTCCTGACTCTAGCACCTGGTAAACCACATACCATCTGGTTGTATGTTTCACATCCACAGAATATCTTGTCTGTTCCTTTAAGTATAGAATCCTGTATCGCTACTGCACTCTTCTTGCACCCCCCCCCCGACTCAGTGCCAGACACCTGGGTGCTGCGGCTTTCTTCTAGTAGGTCAACGCCCCCCCCAAAAAGTATTCAGAATGGTAGACTTATTATTGAGGGAAACAGCCACTGTTGTACTCTGCACTGTTAGCCTATTCCCTTTCCCTCCTGACAGTCACCCCACTACCTGCCTCTAGCTCCTATCATCCCCTCATTCTCCCGTATGATTTGAAGCTGATGCAGCTGCTGCTCCAGTTCCCTAACACAGTTTATAAGGAACTGCAGCTGGATAGACCTCGTGCAGATGTAGTTGTAAGGGAGACTGGAGGTTTCTAGAGTTCCCACATCTCACACAAAGAACATTCCACTGACCTCGGACCAACTCTTACTGCATTAGCTATGTACTAACAGACAAAGAAGAATGGAAACTTCAGAAACTTATCTTGAGCCTTCGCCCCTTTCTCAAGATTCAAGATTGTCTAGTGTCATTTCCAGTACACAAGTGTAGAAAAAACGAAGTAATTGTTTCTCTGGATCTGATGCAGCACAAGAAGAAAACACAATAATATAAAGAACAATTAGTTAAAATAAATACATAAAATACCATATATATATATATATATATAGAGAGAGAGAGAGAGAGAGAGATTGTATATTCATAAAGTGACACTAGGCACAGGAGTGTCTGTACATAAAATGATTGACAGGAAATGATATGTGGTGGTGGGGTGGGTTAGTGGGTAGAAGTGCTACTTAGAGAAAGTAACTGTATTTGAGTATGGCGGTCCTGAAGTCTGTGAGCAGGTGGGTGGGATCTTTCATGATGTTTCTGGTTCTTTTCTAGCACTATTCTGTATATATGTCCTTGGAAGTGTAAACACAGTAAGACTGGCATTCAGGCAAGGTCTGCATGTGTGCTGTATGGCAGAAGCATGTGGAGAAGTCCTCAATATGTGTTGCAGGTTCTTACAATCTGATGTATTGCAATTTCCATACCAGACGGTGATGCCACCAGGTCACGACACTCTTGATAGTGCTGTGATAGAATGTGGTGAGAATAGGGGTTTTGGGTGGGAGCCTCACTTGCCTCAGTCTCCTCAGGAACTGGAGATGCCTTTGGGTTCACTTGAACTAGAAAGGTGATATTGAGGGTGCAAGTTAGCTTATTAGTAATATGCACGCCAAGAAACTTGGTACTTCTGACCCTCTCTATTGGGAAGCTGTTGGTGTGCAGTAGGGAGTGGTCAACTTGTGCTTTCCTGAAGTCCACAATCATCTCTTCAGTCTCCTCCACGTTCAGATGCAAGTTGTCATGTTTACACCAGTCTAGAAGCTGCTCTGCCTCCTCCCTGTAGGTTGTTTCATCATTGTTGCTGCTGAGGCCAAGCACTATTGCGTTGTCAGCAAACTTAATGATGTGGTTAGAACTGAATTTGGTCGTGCAGTCGAGGGTTAGCAGTGGGCTGAGCATATAGCCCTGGGGGAGGTGCTAGGGCTCAGTATGATGGAACCAGAGATGTTGCTGCCAGTACAAATTACAATGGGAGATGGCAAATGCATGTAAAAGGGGTAATGTTGTGATATTCATGGGGCATTACAATATGCAGGTTAATTGAGAAAACCAAGTTGGTGCTTGATCCCAGGAGAAGGAAACATAGAAACATAGAAAACCTACAGCATAATATAGGCCTTTTGGCCCATAATGCTGTGTCGAACAAGTACTTACTTTAGAAATTACCTAGGGTTACCCATAACCCTCTGTTTTTCTAAGCTCCATGTACCTATCCAGGAGTCTCTTAAAAGACCCAATTGTATCAGCCTCCACCACCGTCGCCGGCAACCCATTCCATGCACTCACCACTCTCTGAGTAAAAAACTTACCCCTGACATCTCCTCTGTACCTACATCCAGCACCTTAAAGCTGTGCCCTCTCGTGTTAGCCATCTCAGCCTTGGGGAAAAAGCCTCTGACTATCCACACAATCTATGCCTTTCAAAGGCATTTGTAGAATGCCTTTGAGATGGTTTTTAGAGCAGGTTGTAGGTGAGCACACTAGGGAGAAGGCAATTTTGGGTTGGATGTTCTGTAATGAATTACTATTAAGGTGAAGGTGCTTGGGAAGCTGAAACCTGTGAAGGTTGTTAAGTGACCTGGACTAGATGGCCTGCACCCAGGGTTCTGAAAGAGACAACTGAAAATTGCAAATGTCACTCTGCTCTATAAGAAAGGAGGGAGGCAAGAGACAGGAAATTGTAGGTCAGTTAGACTGACCTCAGTGGTGGGGAAGATGTTGGAGTCCATTATTAAGAATGAGGTTTTGGGGTACTTGGAGGCACATGATAAAATATGCTGAAGTCAGCATGGTTTCCTCAAGGGGAAATCTTGCCTGACAAATCTATTGGAATTTTTTAAGGAAATAATAGGCAAAAGAGTCAGTAGAAGTTATTTTCTTGAGTTTTTTGAAGGATTTTGACAAGGCGCTGCATTTGAGGCTGGTAAACAAGATAGGAACCCATGATATTACAGGAAAGGTACTAGCATGAATAGAAGAGTGGCTGATTGGCAGGAGGCAAAGAGTAGGAATAAAGGAGTCCTTTTCTTGTTGGCTTCTAATGATTAGTGATGTTCCACAGGGGTCGGTGTTAGGACCACTTCTTTTCACATTATATGTCAATGATTTGGAAGATTGGATTGATGGCAGAGCAGACATGATGGGCTGAATGGCCTAATTCTGCTTCTATGTCTTATGGTCTCACTATCAACAGCATCAACTAACATTGTTACATCTGTGAATTTACTTATTATACTTTACATTCAAATCCAAAATATATGTAACAAATAGTAAGTGTTCCATCATAGGTCACAGGTCACCCCTCCATTTGCACTTCCAGCAATGTATACAAAAAAGTGAGCATGTCAGTCAGCATCTATGGAGGGGAATGAGCAGTCAAAATTTTCCCCTTTGGTGCTTAATGGCACTGCACTTTTTGATTACCCTTTTGTCCTAAATGTTCTTATCTTGTCCATCTGTACCCTACTACGCTTATCCCATTCAGCCTTTCTATTTTCAGTTCTTTGTACCTGTCTGCTTATTTTTTTCTTGATACAATCCTTGATGTCCCTGAAAATCAAAAGGAAACTATACACATCATAAATCTGAAATAAAAAAATCAGAAAATTCTAAACTACTCAGCAAATC
The DNA here is from genome assembly GCF_963921235.1 of Mobula hypostoma. Lineage (NCBI taxonomy): Eukaryota > Metazoa > Chordata > Chondrichthyes > Myliobatiformes > Myliobatidae > Mobula > Mobula hypostoma. The sequence goes on from NC_086120.1 coordinate 3,344,048, forward strand.
CCGCCACACCCATGAGAAGAGAAAAAGAGTCAATATTTCAGGTTGAAAGCAAAGGGAAGGAGACAAATAAACCTTGATAAGCTGCAGAGAGGATGGGGATGGAGGTGTCTCTGACGGAGTCAAATGAGGAAGACCGTGAAGATATGCTGTAAACAAGGTTATCTGGTCAGTAAGTGAATGTGAGCAGTTAGAGAGTGAGAATATATATACAGGAGTGTGGGAGCTGTGAAATGTAGAGCAGGGTGACATGCCTGGAAGCCCAGGCTGGGTATGTCCTCCATTCCCAGAGGAAGTAGAGTACTTGCACCAGTAGGAAATAAGCACTTTTGTTTGCTGATCTGTTATGAAATTTGTGATCTCCGAATATAGGGAGATTGTTGGGAATTCACTGCATATTATTTTCAAATGATTCTCTTCTTTTGTTTGAATGCCCTCAAAGCAGACTAGCAATGTGTTGGAAATACATATAAGTATAATATAAGTTCAGGGAAAAAAATCAGTATTCAGCTCTGTAAAATGAAGAGCATGACTTATAAAAATAAATGCACCGTGGTTATTTTGAGGAAGTAGTTCAAGGTTAGTTCAAGGTTTTCTTCATTATGTGATGTTAAAATTTCAATGATTCGCTCTGTAAGGGTGGTTTAGGCAAAATGATTAGACATATTTAAAGTGTAGATAAATATTGAAAAGTTTGAGGAATTGAGGTTATGTGGAACTGGGATGAAGAGTTTTTCAGACAGACGTAATAAAACTGAATGTTGGGGCAGGTTTAAGATGCTGCTCTTATTTTACTTTGTACTTAGCTATCTTCATTGAAATAAATTGCTCCCTATATTTTTGTTTTTGGATTGTGGGCATCACTGGCAAGACTAGCATTTATTTTTGGATGTCTTATTGATCTTGGGACTTCCAGTCAAAATGGTGCCAACGAACAATGATTCTTCAGACGACGTCTTCCAGATAGGCAGTCTCTTGAATTATTTCTCTTTTTCTATGCCTTCTGCATGTTATTTTTGTCTTAATTTTGCTTTGAAAACTGTTGGATCCTGTGATATGCGGTTTGTAGTTGGATTGAATGATCCAACGCTCTGCTGTCCCCGGAGAGGACTGAGAGCTGCCTCGTGTAGAAGACCATTTTGAAGCGTTGAGGAAGATTGAAGTATCAGCGCGAATGCTTTGGAGGTCAGTGGTCGCTCTCCATGGAGGCCATAGGTTGGCGGGTTGGTAGCGTTGAGAAAGCTGCAGGTTGGTGGCACAGCAGTCGTTCTTCATGGATTCCGATGGGAGGATGTTTTGGAAATTCTATTGGACTGTAGTTTATCTTGCTCTCTTCAGTTTTCTTTGTTTTCTTTCTTGTTGCTGATTGTTGGGTTGGGGTTCCGTGTGTGTGATATATTAGTTTTTGTGAGCGGGAGGGGTTGGGGATATGGGGTCTGACGATCTTGTTAGATTTTCTGTGTGGACTGTCATTTAATTTTTGTGTATGAGAAAGGGGGTTGTGGATTTGATGGTATTGTCGCTGTTCTTTTCTGCAAGGGAAGAGATTGGGGTTTGATGTTATGTCACTGTTCTTGGGCTTCCAGCTGGGTATAGGTTCATTGCATCCAGGTGAGATAGAGGTGCTGCTCTGGAGAATCCTAACCTAGACCAGAATTAAGCTGCATCACTTTGCTGAATGGCTATCTTGAATATCAAAGGCCACAAGCAGTCAATACAGAACAGAAGACTGGGGCTTTCATGTTTGATTGATACAGGAAGTGACTAATGGAATTTAATTAATGCTGCCTGCTGTGATGTGGTGAAAGGTATTTTAGAAAATAATAACATGTTCTTCTGCATTCCATTAGTAGGAAGTTATTTCTATTAGGTTATAAATGGTGGCTGAAGTAGGGTTGGAGATGGAGGGAATAAAGCCAGTGTTCCTTGAATCAGCTAAATTGTTGTAGCTTCAATTATATAAAATGGTTGATTAGACAAGCAGTAAGATTAATGAGCTTGGCTTTGGCTTTGTGGATGGGTCCGCACTTAGGCCTTTTTAAAAATCAATATCCTTTTTCCTTTGTGCAGTTGTTCCCTTTTGATAACACAGGAGTCTATGTAAATATCACATTAGTTCCACTTACCCGTCCTTTGTGGCACTGCATTTTTTCATTTCCAGTTTGAAATCTGGAAACATAGAAAACGTACAGCACAATACAGGTCCTTCGGCCGACAAAGCTGTGCCGAACATGTCCTTACCTTAGAAAATATCGAGGGTTACCCATAGCCCTCTATTTTTCTAAGCTCTATGTTACCTATCCAGGAGCCTCTTAAAAGACCCTATCGTATCCACCTCCACCACCATAGTCAGCGGCGCATTCCACGCACTACTGAGTGTTTTTTTAAACCAGTTTTTCAGCCAGTGCATTCTAAAATAAAGTAACTGAATAGAAATTTCTCTCTAATACTTCCATCCTTCCTCTGTGTTTCTATTTTTATTTGGAGATACAGTCTGGTAACAGGGACACGCCACCCAATTACACCCATGTAATCAATTAACCAATGAACCCATACATCCTTGGAATGTGGGAAGAAACCAGAGAACCAGAAGGAATACACACAGTCATGGGGAGAATGTACAGGCTCCTTAGAGACAGCAGTGGAATTGATCTTGGGTGAACTCTCACAGGGCGGAAGGTCCCAATGGAGTACCTGGTAAGGCTCTGAAAACCTGTGCCAACCAACTAGCGGGAGTATTCAAGGACGTTTTCAGTCTCTCACTGCTACGAGCAAAGTTCCCGCTTGCTTCAAAAAGGCAACAATTATACCATTGCCTAAGAAGAATAATGTGAGCTGCCTTAGTGATTATCACTCGGTAGCACTCACATCGACAGTGATGAAATGCTTTGAGAGGTTGGTCATGACTAGACTGAACTCCTGCCTCAGCAAGGACGTGGACCCATTGCAGTTTGCCTATCGCCACTATAGGTCAATAGCGGATGCAATCTCAGTGGTTCTCCACATGGCTTTGGACCACCTGGACAACACAAGCATCTATGTCAGGATGCTGTTCATCGACTATAGCTTAGCACTTAATACCATCATTCCCACAATCCTGATCAAGAAGTTGCAGAACCTGGGCCTCTGTGACGATACAATCATTGTTGGTAGAATCTCAGGTGGTGACGAGAGGACGTACAGGAGTGAGATAAGCCATCTAGTGGAGTGGTGCCGTAGCAACAACCTAGCACTCAACATCAGTGAGACGAAAGAGCTGATTGTGGACTTCTGGAAGGGTAGATGAAGGAACACATACCAATCCTCATAGGGGGATCAGAAGTGGAGAGAGTGAGCAGTTTCAACTTCCTGGGTGTCAAGATCCCTGAGGATCTAACCTGGTCCCAACATATCGATGTAGTTATAAAGAAGGTGAGACAGTGGCTATACTTCATTAGGAGTTTGAAGAATTTGGCATGTCAACAAATACACTCAAAAACTTCTGTGGTTGTACTGTGGAGAGCATTTTGACAGGCTGCATCACTGTCTGGTATGGGGGGTGGGGTGGGCTACTGCATAGGACCGAAAGAAGCTACAGAGGGTTGTAAATCTAGTCAGCTCCATCTTGGGCACTAGCCGACAAAGTAACCAGGACATCTTCAGGGAGCGGTGTCTCAGAAAGGCAGCGTCCATTATTGAGGACTTCCAGCACCCAGGGCATGCCCTTTTCTCACTGTTACCATCAGGTAGGACAGTGGTCCCCAACCTCCGGGCCGCGGACCGATACATTGCCGCGAAGAATACAGTGGTGCAGCAGTAGTCAGAACGCACCCAGCACATCTTTAAGAAAAAAGCCAAAATAAACAAGCTAATTAATTAGGTGCCGCCCGGCATGTAAATGTTGACCCAGATACGTGCCTGGCGGCACCTAATTAATTAGCTTGTTTATTTCATCTTTTTTCTTAAAGATGTGCTGGGTACATTCCGACTACCGCTGCACCACTGTATTCTTTGTGACAATGTATCGGTCCACGGCCCGGAGGTTGGGGACCACTGAGGTAGGAGGCACAGAAGCCTAAAGGCAGACACTCAGCGATTCAGGAACAGCTTCTTCCCCTCTGCCATCCAATTCCTAAATGGACATTGAACCCTTGGACACTACCTCACTTTTTAAAATATATAGTGTTTCTGTTTTTGTATATTTTTAATCTATTCAATATGCATATACTGTAATTGATTTACTTATCTTTATTTTATTTATTATTTTTTCCCTTCTATATTATGTATTGCATTGAACTGCTGCTGCTAAATTAACAAATTTCACGTCACATGCTGGTGATAATAAACTTGATTCTGATTCTGGGTCGCTGGTACTGTAATAACATTACGCTAGCCGTTATGCTATAATGCCACCTACATCGCTCTTTTCTCAATTACCTTAAATCTGTGTCTTTGTTTAACTACACTTCAGGCTACGAAAAATGTTTTTCTTAGCTTTTCTTGATGTTAAACCCTTCATAATTATTCTTGTTAAATGTACTCCTTACATTCAGGAAAACAATTCCAGCTTTTCTTATCACAGAACTAAATTTACTTGTTCTAAAGCATTGATGAGCTTCTTAAAAATTGTTAGAATTAAACACAATGCTCAAGTAGACATCTGATCATTACCATTTCTCAAGGTTTATGGCTTGGTTTTTAACTTACATTTTAACCCTTCCTTTTAAATAATAACAATCGACCAAACTATTAATTTACTCAGTTTTAACGTGAAAAGGTTAAATCACCCTGTAAAACATAACAAGATTCTTGCTTATATTAAGAAATTTAAGGTCCCTATTATTTTTTTTTGCTAGAAACTCACATACACAAATGTGATAATCTATGTTTTTTTAGCCTTTGGAATGGACTTTGTTTTCACTCTTTTCAGGCCTAATCTAGAGGAGTTTCGATTCTTATAGATAATACACTCTCCTATGTCCAACATAAGGTAGTGTCTGACACTAATGGACATTTTGTTATAGTTTCAGGAAAACTAGATAATAAATTAATAGTATTTGCCAATGTGTATGCCCCAAATGTAGATGAACCGGGATTCTTTGAGCGTTTTTTTCCCCCGTTTTTACCAGATCTGAATCTTTATTCTTTGGTGATGGGAGGACATTTTTAACTGTTGGCTAGACCCAATTTTAAACAGATCATCATCTAAAGCAGCGTCTCTTAATAAATCAGCTTTGTTTATTCAATCATTTTTATTGAAGTGTGGTATAGTTGATGTTTGGCGTTTTTTACATCCTTCAGAGAGGGAGTATTCTTTTTTTCCCCCATGTTCATCATACTTATTCCAGGATTGATTATTTTTGTATTGATAATCAAATGATTTCATCAGTTCGTTCCTGTGAATATAAAGAGATTGCTATTTCAGATCAGGCTCCTATATTTCTATCTTTAAAACTCCCTGGTCTTCCTCAAACTAACAGATTTTGGCGTTTTAATACAACTTTGTTATCTGATAAGGAATTTTTAAAATTTCTAGAGAAGCATATTAGTTTGTTTTTTGAAGAGAATAAAAAGGAAGAGACTTGTAATCTTATTGTATGGGATACTTTCAAGGCCTATATTAGAGGACAAATTATTCCTTATACTGCGAGTGTTAAGAATAAAGCTAATAAAGAATTGAATTAGCCAATCAGTTGAAACAATTAGATCAAAAATACGCTACAGCTTCAGATCCTGTTTTATATAAAAAACGTGTTGAAGTTAAAACTAAATTTGATCTTCTGTTAACATATCCAATTGAAACTCAACTTCTTAAAGATAAAACTCAATTTTACATTCATGGAGATAAATCAGGCAAAGTATTGGCTAACCAATTAAAAACTTCTGTAGTTAAACAACAAATTAAATAAATTTGTAAAACTAATTGGTGATAGGACAATTGATTACTCTGAAATAAATGATAACTTTATTTAATTCTATTCTGAACTTTATAGTTCTGATTCCCCTAAAGATAATACTGTAATGAATAATTTTCTAGATCAATTAAGTATCCCTGTACTTTCTGCAGATAATTGCAAGCAGATGGATCAATCCATTTCTTATGAGGAAATAGCCGAGGCTGTACGTTCATTACACTTGAGGAAGGCTCCGGGTCCAGATGGATTTTCTGGAGAATTTTATAAGGCTTTTTCTTCGTTAATTATACCGCAGTTACACTTAGTCTTTTTGGATTCTTTCAAATTGGGTAGTTTGCCTCAATCTTTTTATGAAGCTTCTATTTCACTTATCCTAAAAAAAGAACAAGGATCCAACTGAATGCTCTTCATATAGGCCAATTTCATTACTCAATGTTGATACTAAAATTCTTTTTAAAGTTCTGACTCGTAGGATTGAAAATACCTTACCCTATTATTTCTGATGATCAGACTGGATTTATTAAAACCGACATTCCCATTTTGATATATGCCGTGTATTAAATGTTACTTACTCTCCTTCTCAGGAGATATCAGAATGTGTGATATCCTTATATGCTGAGAAGACCTTTGATCAGGTTGAATGGAATTATTTATTTAAAACCTTAGAAAAATTTAATTTTGGACCAGATATTATTCAATGGATTAAATTACTTTATTTATCTCCTTCTGCTCGGGTTCTTACTAATTTTCAAAATTCCAAACCATTTAAGTTTCACTGCGGAATTAGACAAGGCTGTCCGTTGAGTCATTTGCTTTTTGATCTATCTTTAGAACCCCTTGCCATTGCTTTTCAAGAATCTAATGATATCTGTGGTATGTTAATGAGAGGTATCACCCTCAAAATCTCGCTTTATGCTGATGATAAATTGCTTTTTATCTCTAATGTTGAGACCTCGTTACCTTGCGTACTTTCGTTACTCTCCCGTTTTACCAGTTTTCAGGATATAAATTGAACCTACATAAGAGTGAATTATTTCCTTTAAATAATTTGGTATCAATTAATACTAATCTCCCTTTTAAAATTGTAAGGAATCAATTTACTTATTTGGGTGTAACAATCACTAAGAATTACAAACACCCGTTTAAAGAAAACTTCCTTACTTTATTGAACCATGTAAAAAAGATAGCATTAAATTGGTCACCTCTTTCAATATCATTGATTGGACGAATTAATTCTATTAAAATGAATATACTACCTAAATTTTTATATCTTTTTATATCTTTTATATCTTTTTCGAGCTTTACTCTCTTGAATCTATTTTATCTTCCTGTATATGGAAAAATAAACGTCCTCGTTTAAATAAAGTTCATCTTCAAAAACATAAAAAGTCTAGAGGCTTAGACTTAGCTAATTTTAGGTTTTATTACTGGGCAGTTAATATATGATATCTTACGTTTTGGCTATATTATATTAATTATGTAGACTGTCTGGTATGGGTTTCTTTAGAAGCTAACCCTGTTAATAAATTTTATATTATTTTTCTTCTTGGATCCTCACTTCCTTTATTTGTAAGTAAACTAACTGATAATAATAGTTAAACATACTCTGAGGATCTGGATACAATTTAGAAAACATTTTGGTTTATTGAGATTTCCCCTTTCTAGTCCCATTTATTCTAATTTTTTTTAAACCCTCCATGACTGATTTAGTTTTTAAAGAATGAGACAGGTTGGGTATTAAGTAATTTTGGGTTCTGTTTGTTGGAGGAAATCTTTTTTCATTTGAGCAATTGTCAGTTAAATATAGCTTACCCAAGACTCACTTTTTTAGATATCTACAAATCAGAGACTTCCTAAGATCTCAATTATGCACATTTCCTATAAGCTCAGATAAGAACTTACTAGATGTCATTTTTAATTTGACACCTTTTCATAATGGTTAAATATCTGATACTTATGGTATGTCATTGGAGACGAGGAATGTTCCTTTAGACAAAATTAAGAATCTCTGGGAACAAGATTTACAGACATCAATATCTGAGGAAACTTGGAATGAAATTTTTAAACTGGTTAATACTTCATTGCTATGTGCTCGCCATTCCCTCATACAATTTAAGGTGGTCCACAGAGTCCATATGACTAAAGATAAGCTGTCTCGTTTTTATTCGGATATATCTCCCTACTGTGACAGATGTAATAATGGAGAAGCTTCATTAATTCATATGCTTTGGACTTGGCCATGTCTTGAAAAATATTGGAAAGAAGTTTTTCAAACTTTTTCTTTACTTTTCAAAGTCAATTTTAAGCCTAGTCCTCTGACGGCCCAATTTGGTATTGTTGCAGGGCAAAATATCAAGCTGAAGACATCTGACTTACATATTTTGGCCTTTAGCTCTCTTATAGCTAGGAGGGTGCTTTTGTTTAAATGGAAAGATGTTTCTCCTCTTACTCATGCTCAATGGTTATGCGACATTATGTCATGCTTAGGTCTAGAGAAGATTCGTTGTTTAATTTCTGAATCTTGTCAACACTTTCAAATATTGTGGGGACTCTTTCTGAATTTTTTTCAGAACTTTCAAAACCCTCAATTGGTTGTTTAAATTTAGATGTTGGCTATTATTAATTTTTTATTATATGAGAAGGTATTTTACCTTTTTTTCTCCTTAATAAACAGCTTTGGTCTTGGTAGAGGTTAGACTCTCTTGTAGTAAATTAGTATATTTCAATATAACTTTGACTAACCTACATGAATACGGGGTAATGAGACTGTTATTATGAATAGATATAATGTAATTGGTAGTTTTTTTGACCTTTTATATATACTTTCTTGTACTCTGTATTCTATGTAGAAACTAATAAAAATATTGAAAGAGTACATCTCTTTGTAGCAGTCCACTGTTTCTGCAGACTTTGAGGCAGTCATCCAAGAGAGCGACGGTAATTGGCCCAAGATTACTGCCCAGTGGCACCTTGCTCACCGATCATGAGGTTCTTTGAGGGGTTGGTAACAGATCATATAAAATCCCTCCTTCCAGCTACATTGGACCCTTTCCGGTTTTCCTGCCACACAAATGTCCATTGATGATGTCATAGCCTTGACCCTCCTCTCTGTCTTGTTCCACCCAGGAAATGATGCCTTATACGCCAGGATGCTGATCATCGACTTCAGCGCAGCATTTAACACGATCATCCCTCAGACACTGGTGCATAAACTATCCTCATTAGAACTCAATATTCCTCTGTGTAACTGCTGTTACGTACCCCGTAACTGGGTTGCCAAACCAGCAGAAATGGACCACTTAGTTGGAGTCTGGATTACTGGAACTAAGAAAGTTTTATTAAAGAAATAAGTAACACAGTACTCTAAAGGTAAGGATATAAATGCAGCGGGTTAGCAATGATAAAACACACATGTACACAGAACTAGGATAATAGGATCAATCAAGCTCTATCGCAGTCTAGGGGTAAAATGATCAGTCTCAAGTGGCACAGAGTTCACTTCCGTTTAGTACAGTTCGCAGTAATCGCTGTTGTGCCGTTGGGGAGAGAGAGAGAGCGAATGCTGATATTCAAATTGGATTCAACAGACCTTTGATATTCCTCGCAGTTAGCTTTCGGGCGAGCCCTTTGTAATGTCTTCTGAGGTCACCGACTGTGACACCTCCGTTCTGGATACAATCGTTCTTCTACGGTGAACCCAGCGCCCAGGCAAGGGTGGACACACACCAGGTTCCCGCCGATCGTACCTTCTCACCCTGTGCGTCTATGGTTGGTCCCGTGATCAGACCTCCAAAACTCCCACCAACTTGTGGGGGCACACCGCTTTTCCAGGGTCTCGTTATCTCGTGGTGTCGTGGTGTGTTCCTTGCCTTAGCGAACCTGTTCCTTTTAACCCCCTGCTGGGGTATCGCCTGTCCATCAAACTTCAAACAGTTCAGGTTCAAAGCAACCGGTCTAAACAATACTCGGAACTGTGTCTCTTTTCGGTAATCTCTCTTGTCTCTCTCTGATTAGCATTTTGAATGTTTCCCCCATTTGTCTCTCTCTTATCTCTCTTATCGGCATCAATCTTCTGATAACCTGGTATTTTGTCACACTGCATCTTGGGCTTCTCGACTAAAGGACTCCAATCAGTCTGGGTTGGCAGCGATATATCAAGTTCCATCACACAAAGCGCTCCCTATGACTACATGCTCAGCATGCTGCTGATTTGTGACCGCAATGCCAGATCCAGCTCAAACTACGTCATCAAATTCGCTGATGATATAACAGTGATAGGCTTCATCGACAATCATGTTGGCATACAGAGAGGTAGAGAGGCTTGTCAAATATTTTGAGAATAACAACCTAAATCTGCAGCTTTCAATGGTCCTCGACTAATTCTTTGACTTGGAGAGAACATTGTTGGAAAAACATTATAAGATACTTCAAGACCCCATATCAGGAAAAATATAAAGATACAAATGTGATGTGTTGGAGAAGGTGCGGCTCCAAGGAGGCAAATCATTTTCATATTTTCTGGGATTGCCCCAGATTAAGTCTATTTTGGGAAGGTATTCATAGAACATTAGTTAAGGTACTTAGGTCCCAGATACCTCTGAACTTTGAGACGCTCTATTTGGGGCATGTATTGTTCCTTGAACAGAAGGAAGATATAAAGTTGCTGCAGTCCCTCTTAGCAGCAAGTAAGAAATCAATCACTAGAAAATGGCTAAATCCAATACCACCTACATTAGAAGATTGGTACGAAATTATCTTGGAAATATTTAAAATGGAAAAGTTGACTTACTCCCTGAGAACTCAAAAAGAAACATTTTATCAAATCTGGAATAAATGGATTGAATATATAACCCCAATGCGAGCAGACTTTAGATGACTCTCCTAATGATTTATATTGCTCTTCTCATCAACACAGTAATATTGCTAACGTAAGCACCCCTAGTCTAAATGTTTGTTTTTTTTTTGGAAAATAGAGAATTAACACAAGTAAAGGGAAAGATTTGGGAAAGGGATAAAAAAAAAATGAAAAAATTAAGTAAATAAGTACATAGGGATTGGATAATTATGTCTGCGGGCAGGAACAAGCACGAACAAATTGGGATATAAACACCTACAATGGTTGGTATATAGGCTTGTATGCAACATTTTGGACCAGTGGAAATGGTCCAGAAGGGTTGTATGGAAACTATTATTACCATTTTTCTTAATAACTAATTTCATTACTTAGCCTAATAGGTTAGATTTACCACAGTACATAATTATCTATTTAAATGTTTATTTTCCTTTTATATCATCTCAATGTGTACTTAAGAATGTATAAATAATTGTAGTTTTATACATATAAAAAAATGGAAAAGGTTATATGTGTGAAAAAAGTACATGATAATTGTGAATTCCTTATCCAAATAAAAATAAAATTTAAAAAAAAGAAAAAAAAAGAGAGAATAACAACCTGAGTCTGGGTGTTCAAAACAAAAGAGGTGTTTGTGAGATTTTGTTTCTTTGCGGGCTCAGCAGTGACCGCTTTTTACATTGCATGCAGATTCATCCGGCAGCTTGAAGGATTTGATCCGCTTAGCCATTCATTCGTTGAACCTTCATAAATGTTTACAAACCAAATTATATTCTGTGCCCTAGCCTCATGCAGTTGATTATCTTATCCTTTCTTTAAATCTCACTGCTGCTATCTGATTGCCACAGGACAGGTCAAGGAAAGAAAATTATAGATTTGTTGAAGTGTATAATTCTGTGAGCCTATGAGGAAGACTGCAAGCCTAGTGTGTTGGGAACAACTTTTTTGTGTCCTAGGTTCTTCCAGGTGTTACTGTTACAACTGAATACTGGGGCTAGGTTGGCCCTTTCAGAAAGCTGAGTTAATCCCTTTGCTGTGAGTCTGGAGCCACCTATAGGCTGGTCAAGGTAATTGTGATGCACCTGATGTTTCTTTTCCGGAGACAGTAAGTTTCACGGTTGCCATTACTGATTCTAAATTGATTTGTTATAGTTTCAGATTATTTGCTTATAAATAAAACATAAATAAATTTCTGATGATATATTGCATTATATTTTTCTTTCTTAATTCTCATCTTGAGTATTTCTAGCATTTCAGTATTAATTTTAGATACCATCAGTATTTTACTGCTGTAATCAAGTTATTTAATTACCTGAATTTAAGTTCCAGCTGCTTTGTGTTTCTGGACCTGAATGTTTTATTAGTGAAGCTGTGTGCTATTCTCGAAAAGTGCTTAGAGAAAAATACAATGAGGCCAGATGCAGACTGGAGGAGCAACACCTCATGTTCTGTTTTGGTAGCGTCCAATCTGATGGCATGAATATTAATTTGTTTAACTTCTGGTCACTGGCGGCGCCAGAGATTTTTTCTTGCTGGTGCTACAGTGGGGCTGAATTATTCAGTGATGGTGCTGAGGGATGTACTGTATGGTAATATTTATTCGCAAGGCCAGACGCATGGCATTCAAAAGTCAGTTTCAAGCATTATGTGCCTACTATAAATGCCTCTGTTGATTCACAAGCAACAACAATTGATAGATCTAATATAGAAGTGAACTGTGACAGTGTCAACAGCATTAGAGACAACCCGGGCTGCACAGAGCATAAACAACCAAACCAACAGAGCATCCGACCCACAGCGCACAACATGAATCATGCACCAATCCCACAATCAGCGTCAAATGCGTGCTTTTCAACTGAAAAACACAACACTAGCCCACAATGTCCATTGCTATTCGCATTACATAGACAGACAATGTCAAAAGATACACCATTATTAAAGTCAAATAAGGTAAACAACAGATGCAAGGTTTTACCAGGAGTTGGACAAATTATATTCTGACCATGCAATACCTCAATTAATTCGGCTACTGAATTTAAAACAAAAATCAACAGAATCACCGCTTGGAAGTCTAAGCAAAACCAGTAAGCTTAATAGGAGTAAATGTAATATTTTAGGATTTTCAGGAAACATAAGGACTATGGGGTATCCACCACAAAATAATAATTATAATCAGCATTAGTCTTGGCCCAAATTTAAAAAAATCAACTGCAGTCACCATTGATGTTTTCAGAGAAGCACAATCCGTCTGTTGTTGTGATTGGTGGCGAAAGCATCAGTGATTTTCTGGATGTCAAGTGCCTTGGTCTTCTGGTTGTTTTATGGCCAACAGGGCCAAGTTGCTGTTCTGAGCATCGCCGCTGCTATTCCTTAGGTAGTTTTTGAGGCGTCTGAGGCAAGAGAAACTCCTTTCGCATGAGGCAGATGTCACAGGCAGAGTCAGTGATATGCAGATTAGTTTGTATAAATCTATAAAAGCATCGCGGTAGGGTCTCATTAGAGCTAGTAATTCCACTGTGTCGTTCACTGTCTGTCCTTGCTTTTGTTGTGTTTCCAGCATACCTGATGAAGCTCTGCAGTCAGGTTCACTTCAGTCACTCCATAGTATTGGGAGCTTGTGTTTGGGACTCAATGCTGAGACTCCAGTCAGAACACCCCCAGTCTCAATTGAGAACTGTCTTTTCATTTCAGTCAGAAGTGTGTCTATAACCGGATAGAAACAGTACTTGCGAAGGTCATCAGAGGATGTGACATGTGTGCGTTCGGTTTGGGCCTCAACAACGAAATCATGTAGGCGGCGGGGTGGTTGGGCCTATCTCCTTTCATATGGTCTGCTCTGTATAGTGGCCTTGACACATAGGTCCCTAACTCTTTCCTGAATTTCACTTCATGATTCCTCTCCCCGTTTTGCTGAGAGTGCATCGATAACAGACTGAGCCAAGTCCACAGCGGATGAAAGCTCCAAACTGAGAGATTGTAGCTGGTCTGACATGAACTTGGTGACTCGGAATAAATCTTCAAACAGAGTGAGAAGTAAAGCAAACTGCTCGTCAATCAGTCCATTTACAGCTCTGGCCTCTGTTTTCCTCCGTGCATTTGGTTGACCCATAATATCCTGTAGTGTAGCTAGAATAGCAGGGAGTGATTTCCTTACAGCCCACAAAGCTGTATACTGCCATGCCCAGCATGTATCTGACAATTTCTTCAACTCCATGGGCTGTGCAGTTGATTCCAGTTCTCTCTGTTTCTTCATGAAAAGATCGTGGGCAACAGAGTTTGAAAGTAAGTTGTAAAGCAGCTGCACAGTTTCAAAAAACTAACCGGCTTGTACATTGCTCACAACATCCACTAAAACAAGGTTAAGTCTGTGAGCATGGCAATGTATATATAATGCCTGTGGGACCTCTTTCCTGAACCTCTCTTGTACCCCGTTATTGCACCTGGACATCACTACCGCCCCATCATAACGCTGACCTATACACACGTTCTTATCAATAACACACTGGGTGAGTGTCTGTTCAATGCTTTTAAGAAGCGACTCTGCATCCAACCCTTCTGCTGGAGTGAAGTGCAAGAATTCTTCAAGCACTGTTTTTTATTCAAATACCGCACCACCACTGATATTTGCTCCTTTTTACTCAAGTCTTTACTTTCATCCACCATGATGGCAAAATGTCCCGCCTCCTTGATTTCTGCACTTATTTGACGTCTGATTATATCTGCCATGATACCCATAATTTCATTTTGGATATTGTGATGGGTGTTTTTTGCATTTCCAGGATTGTCCTCTATTTTTTTTTTAGCTAGTCTTATCAAACTGCCCAATTACACTGAGCAACTCAACAAAGTTTCCCCTATTGCCTGATCCATCCATCCGGTGTCCTTGCCGGGCAATGCCTTGGCACGCAGTACAGTGTGGAGACTCAACCACTGCTCTCATATACTCCCGATTTTCTCGGACAATCCTTGCATGCCCTTTATCAAGCATATTTCCCAATCTTGACCCGTCTTGTTTTCTCAATATGAATTCGGCCCATGCTTCCATAGCAAACTCATGAGCTGCACTTACATGGTGCGTTTTGAAAGCTGTTGTAGCTTTCCGCCAGTTGTGGTAACCGAGGACAGTGAAGGTAGACATAGAATGGAACCCATGTCCTCCACACAGGAAATGCCTGCATGTGAAGCAGAACGTAGTATCTTTCGTGATCGAATATTCCAGTCAGGAGTACAGGTCAAACCAGCCACGAATAAAACTCGTTTGCTGATTGCCAAACTGTTGTGAAGGGTACTTTTCCGATGCTGGCCGATGGGGTCCTTCCTCAGGCTGCTGGCTAACATCGCTAACGGTATTCCCACTAGGACTAAAGCAGCTTCATCCACATTCTCTTCCGAATCCCACTCCATTTCTTGTTCCTCTACTTCGCCCTCACACTCCTTTGATTAACTGCTGTCGTCCTCATAACCATATATAACCATATAACAATTACAGCACGGAAACAGGACATCTCGGCCAATCTAGTCCGTGCCGAACGCTTACTCTCACCTAGTCCCACTGACCTGCACTCAGCTCATAACTCTCCATTCCTTTCCTGTCCATATACCTATCCAATTTTTCTTTAAATGACAATATCGAACCAGCCTGTACCATTTCTACTGGAAGCTCGTTCCACACAGCCACCACTCTCTGAGTAAAGAAGTTCCCCCTCGTGTTACCCCTGAACTTTTGCCCCCTAGCTCTCAACTCATGTCTTCTTGTTTGAACCTCCCCTACTCTCAATGGAAAAAGCCTATCCACGTCAACTCTATCTTGCCCCCTCATAATTTTAAATACCTCTATCAAGTCCCCCCTCAACCTTCTACGCTCCAAAGAATAAAGACCTAACTTGTTCAACCTTTCTCTGTAACTCAGGTGCTGAAACCCAAGTAAAATTCTAGTAAGTCTTCTCTGTACTCTCTCTATATTGTTGACATCTTTCCTATTGATACACTATCAATAACTCCAAAAGACTGGAAGTAGAGTAAATACTGAAAGGCTTTTATTAGCAGTAAAATGTGACCTCGACCATGCTGAGTATCTGCCCCTGGACTGAGAGGAGGAGCAATGGCACAATCCCCTTTATTCAGGGGCCTGTGGGAGAAGCCACAGGAGCAGTCAGCAGAGGGGCATGTTCAGACAGGTAACCCAGTTACAACATTAATATATGGTTTACCACACCTATAATTCGGTGACCAGAACTGTACACAATACTCCAAATTTGGCCTTACCAATGTCTTGTACTATTTTAACATTACATCCCAACTCCTATACTCAGTGCTCT
This sequence comes from Mobula hypostoma, assembly GCF_963921235.1. Classification (NCBI taxonomy): domain Eukaryota; kingdom Metazoa; phylum Chordata; class Chondrichthyes; order Myliobatiformes; family Myliobatidae; genus Mobula; species Mobula hypostoma. The sequence goes on from NC_086120.1 coordinate 3,360,109, forward strand.
GATTTATAAAGGCCAGCATACCAAAAGCTTTCTTCACCACCCTATCCACATGAGATTCCACCTGCAGGGAACTATGCACCATTATTCCTAGATCACTTTGTTCTACTGCATTCTTCAATGCCCTATTATTTACCATGTATGTCCTATTTTGATTAGTCCTACCAAAATGTAGCACCTCACACTTAGCAACATTAAAACCCATCTGCCATCTTTCAGCCCACTCTTCTAACTGGCCTAAATCTCTCTGCAAGCTTTGAAAACCTGCTTCATTATCCACAACGCCACCTATCTAGTATCATCTGCATACTTACTAATCCAATTTATCACCCCATCATCCAGATCATTAATGTATATGACAAACAATATTGGACCGAGTACAGATCCCTGAGGCACACCACTAGTCACTGGCCTCCAACTCATCCCCATTTACTTCTTTCTGCATGTCACTTTCAATTAAGACAGGCTCAGACTGAGACACCACTGATTCCTCTAGATGAGGTTGTTTTCTCACTAAAAATCGATCCATTTTTCACCCCAGCCAAAATAATGTACATGTCAGGCCCACGCTAATTTGTAAAAGCACTATGTGTGTGTGTGTGTGTGTGTGGCATCTGTTAGTCTCACGAGACCATGGATCTGTGCCTGGATCCTGCACAATGTACAATCAATCTCTCGCGTGAGTGAGAGTGAGTGACATCACCACCTTAAATGATCTTAGATCAGCTTAACTGATCTGAGGACAGCAACGGCAAGACATTGACAATGAATGAGTAAGTAGAAATGTAGAGTGGATCTGACCTTAGACCAGCACAGTTTATAACTTTATTGCTGCATGGGTGCTATGGTAATCAGGGGCACTATTTCACTAGATCAGCTGGAGAAACAAGCTGTATTCAAAACTATACAGAGAAAGCAGCTGCAATTTGTATGTCAAATTTCAGTTAATTTCTTGGTGGTGCTATTGTAATTTCTGCTGGTGCCACTGCTTCTGGTAACTACTCCCTTCTGTTCCCCACCTCCTCCCTTTGTTTTCCCTCATTCAGATGACCATCTCACCCCTTCTTTCTCCTACCCTGTCCTTTTGATCTGTCCATCACTTCCCTCAGTTCCTCACGCCCGTTTTCTTTAGCTCTTTACCTCTTCCACATATTACCTCCTAGCTTCTCATTTCACCCCCCCACCCCACCTTCACCCACTTACCTGCCCCATCACCTGGACTTACCTGTTGCCTATCAACTTGTGTTTCTCGCTGTCCCCCGCTCCTTTTATTCTGGTTTCTGCCTCTTTCCTTTCCAGTCCTGCTGAAGAGTTCTGGCCCGAAATGTCAACTGTTAATTTCCCTCCATACATGCAGTTCATCCAGAATTTTGTGTGTGTTACTCAAGGTTTCCTGAATCTGCAGAATCTTTTGTGCTCCCCTCTTACCATGTTTTGTCTGTCGCAATATGTTGCTACAATAGTGTTGCCTGGGGTCATACTGTTTCTGAGAATAATGGTTTCAAATTAGTAGATTATTTTAGTGTATATCTGTGGAAACCATCCTTTAGTATTTTCTGTAGACTTAATGCAGTGGTCCCCAACCTCTGGGCCGCGGACCGATACATTGCCGTGAAGAATGCAGTGGTGCAGCGTTAGTGGGAATGCACCCAGCACATCTATAAGAAAAAAACCAAAATAAACAAGCTAATTAACTAGGTGCCGCCTGGCACGTAGATGTCGGCCCAGATCAGAGGTGATTGCCGATTGCGTTGCCTCTGATCTGGGCTGACATTTACGTGCCGGGTGGCACCAAATTAATTAGCTTGTTTATTTCGGCTTTTTTCTTAAAGATGTGCTGGGTGCGTCCTGACTACTGCTGCACCACTGCATTCTTTGCGGCAATGTATCGGTCCACGGCCTGGAGGTGACCACTGACTTAATGGATGGGTATACAATTTAGTACTGTGAATTATGTTGTTCAACCAATAAATTTGTTAGTATGTTGAAGATAGCAAAAGTGACTGAGCCTTTCTCTGCACTTGAACATATTGGAAGAAGGGATAGAAGAGCTCTTTTAAGTACAGTTTTCATGTAGCTCCTTGTTTTGATCCCTGCAGATCTGGGATGTAGCAGATCCTGAAGGCAAAGGCTATCTGGATAAGCAAGTATGTACATCATGATTTTACTGATTCTGACATGCTGATTATTCACTAATTCATCTCACCCCTAACACATTGTTTACATTTCAGGGCTTTTATGTAGCTTTACGCCTGGTTGCGTGTGCACAGAATGGCCATGACGTTAGCCTGAGCAGTCTAAATGTGACATTGCCACCACCCAAATTTGTAAGTGTCTGAGCCACTGAATATAATTCTAAATCTGTATACTTTGACTGATACTTCATGAAAGTTATGTGCAGTAGAAACTGGATATTAATTTGTACTTTATTAATATAACAAAGCTATTTTCATTTGACCTTATTTTTTGCATTGATATACAACATGAACATGCTATTTATTTATAAATAGTTTCTTTTGCATAAACTGGCAAAATAAAACTGGTTGTTTATAGCTTATAAAATACAAAAATAACTTGCTGCTGCAGTTAGTGAAGCATTTTTCACAATTGGTATTAGAACTTGGGTTAATTATTCGAAGTGAGGTCCAGCAACAGAATAGATTTGTAAAATATAAGGCTCCATTATGAATAAGTAGAGAGTAATTTTCTTGCATAGGAGCATCAATGTATAAATGCTGTCTGTTTCATAGGAATCTATATTGGTATGTAAAGGGAGATCAGCGAACTGGAGGAGCAGTTCGTATTTTTGCTCCCAACTCAGGCGATTTTATGATCAAACTCAATTCTATGATTCATCCTTATGCTCTAATGCAGTACAGAGAGAGTGCTGCATTTGTCTTTCTGGTTAAGGCGTTAAATTAAAGCCCTGCTTGCCCTTTCAGATGGATGTTAAATGGCACTATTTGAAGAATATGAGGGGAATACTTTTAGCATCTTGGCCAATATTTATCCCTCAACCAGCATCACAAAAACAGGTTATTTGGTATTTATCTCACTTCTGTCTGTTGATCTTTTCTGTATTGGATACTGTGTTTTCTGTATTACAATAGTGCCGAACACTTCATTAGCTGTGGATTGCTTTGCTGTGCTGTGTAATACTGAGAAGTGTGTCAACGCAAGTTCTTTTGTTCACTTGTCATCTTATTTATTTCCAATACTGTATGCTAAATGAGGAATCAATGTGTTATAAATTGCTGTGATACTTGAAAGAGTAGTGAAAAGGGAAGTTGGTTACGGAATCAAATAGCATTGAAGGAGACTGTTTGCCCATTCTTAGTGGCTGCTCTTTAAAAGAACTATTAGTTTTCACTCCACTGCTCTTGCCTCATTTCCACTCAAATTTATCCTGATCATTTATGTATTTCTCATTAATCTGCAGTCATCTTCCACTTTGATTAGTATATTTCCCCTCTTGAGCATCTTGCTGTTTGAAAATTATTTTCTCATATTACTTCAGGTTCTTTTGTCAGATATCCTAGCTCTCTTTGTTTAACTGAGCCACAGGCATTGGGTAGTTTCAGTTTACCTACAAGAACAAAGAAATAATGGAGCAATTAAAAATAAGAGGACACAAATAACTTTGCAAAAATATTAGGGAACCTAAAGTCTAACAAAATGGAGCAATGTAAAGAAATCACAGTTAGTAAGAGAAAATGGGGCAGGGAAAGTAATACAGTACTGAAAGCCAACAAAATCTTAGGGCCTGATAATCTGCATTCCAGAGTGCTAATAGTAGTAGTCATGAAGATAGTGAATTTTCCAAAATTCTAGAGATTATGGAACAGTTCTGTAATTGGGATGGCAAATATGCCTTCACTATTTGAAAAATGAAGGGAAGAGAAAATGGAGCAACAGACTGGTCAGTGGGGAAAACGTTGAGTTATGTTGAGTTTTGTTATATATATATATATATATATATATATATATATGTAATTACAGGGCTTAAAAATATCAAAGTTTAATTCCCTCCTCCCATCTAGTTTCTTGTGCACATTATTTCTTTTCATATCTGGTTCCAACTATCACCATCCTTATCAGATTCCATCATTTGCAGCCGCTTTTGTTTCCAGTAACAATGTCTGTCCTCTGTCTTTACCTTAATGCTTACCTCCACCCCACCTGTCTACATCAGACCCCCTTTTTTCTCCCTCCTTATCTGTTTCTACCCATTACCCACCACCCATTGTCCCCTTGCTATTCGACCTATCAGGCTCATCATCTCCCTCCTCAACTGGTTATACTTATTACCTCTGCCTCAGCCCTCAGCCCTACTTCTCACCTTTTGATACCAGCTATCTCCTAATTATGCACTTGGCCCTGATGGAGGGTTTTGACATGAATTGTCAACTATTCCGTTCCTTTCATGATTGATTGAGCTCTTCCAGCAGTTTGCTTCCTACTTCAGATTCCAGCATTTGCAGTCTCTCTTGTTTCCTGTAAAAATGTCAAAGGGATTATACAAAGTCAATATGGATTTATGGATAGGAAGTACTGTTTGATAAACCCAATTGAGTTTTTTGAGAATATAACTGGTTGAGTATGTAAGGGAAACTAATAGATATGGATTTCCAGTAGGCATTTGATAAATTCCCACATAAGATTTTCAAAAACAAAGTGAAAACATTTGGAATGATATACAGGCATGGATCAAAAAAATGACATGAAGCTAATTAGGAATAAATAAGTTTTTTTTAGGAGTAGCATGCAGTGATTGTTGGATATTACTGGGTTAGACTTCAGCTTTTCGCTCAGTAATTTGGATGAGGTGACAGGGATATTTCATGAGCAATTTGGTTAACTAGGCCTATATTGATTAGAATTTAGAAGAATTCAAGTGAATCTTATTGAAATGTACACAGTTCTAACATTGCTAAACAAACTGGGCACAGAGTGGATGCTGAGAGTCAAGAAAGCAGGGTCACAGCGTTTGGAATAAGCCACCGGGATGAAAGAAAAATTCACTCAAGAATGTAATGAGTTTGTGAAATTCTGTGCTACAAAAGGCAGTGAAGGGTGAGTCTTGAATATATTTAAGATGGAAATAGATTGACTTCTAGATACAAACACTTTGAGCAGTGACCAATCAGACCTCTTTATATTTGCTCAGTTAGAACAGTAGAGATGCCTGTCAAGATAGTGGAATGTTCCTCTTGCAGGATGTGGGAAGGCAGGGAGAGCTCCTGCCAAGCACACATGCGAGATGTACATTCAGCTGTAGCTTCTAACAATCTGCGTTAAGGATTTGGAGCTGGAACTGGATGAACTCTGGATCATTTGGGAGGCTGGGGGGGAATAGATAGGTCATATAGAGAGGTAGTTACACTCAAGGTGTTATACACGGGAAGCTGGGTGACAGTCAGGAAGGTGAAACGGGTTAAACAGCCAGTGCAGAGTACCCCGGCGGCCATCCCTTTCACAAGGGGTATAATATCACTTAGGATACTGTTGGGGATGACCTAGCAGAGGAAAGTCACTTCAGTGAGGGCTCTGGCAATGAGTCTGACTCTGTGATTCAGAAAGGAAGGGGGGAAGAAGAGGCAAGTGTTGGTGATAGGGGATTCGTTAGTTAGGGAAACAGGAAGGAGGTTCTGTGGATGAGAATAAGATTCCTGGATGATATGTTGCCTCTCTGGTGCCAGGGTCCAGAACATCTTGGATTGAGTCCTTAGCATTCTTAAGTGGGAGTGTTTGCTAATGCTACATGGTGAGGTTTAAACTCAAGTTCCTGGGGTATGGGAACTAGAGTGCCAGACAGTTACTGGGGAGGTTCTTGAGACAGATATCGGTAAGACCTCAGACAAAGTCAGGAATCAAAAGGTTGAACATGATGCGACTAGCATCCTGAGCTGCGTATATTTCAATACAAGAAGTAGAAAAGGTGGATTACCTCAGGGCATGGATCAACACCTGGAATTATGAAATTGTGGCCATTAGTGAGACAGTTGCAGGAGGGGCAGGACTGGCAGCTCTATATTCTGGAGTTCCGTTGTTTTAGATGCGACAGAGTTGGAGGGATTAAAGAAGGAGACATGGAACTGTCAGGGTTAAGGTCACGGCAGTGCTCAGTCAGGACAGATTGGAGAACTCAACTAGTGAAGCATTATGGGTGGAACTGAGAAATAAGAAAGATATGACCATGTTAATGGGGTCTTGATGAAGGATCTATGCCTGAAACGTCAACTGTCTACTCATTTCCATAGATGCTACCTGGCCTGCTGAATTCCTCCAGCATTTTGTGTGTGTTGCTTGGATTTCCAATATCTGTAGATTTTCTCTTGTTTGAGGTTGTTATAATAGGTGAATTTAAATTTCCACATACTTTCTGTAAAAAGGACTATATGGGATAGCTTGTCAAATGGGCTCAGGAAAGTTTCCTTAATCAGTACTTAGAAGTTCCAGTGAGAGAGTGTGTGATACTTGATCTGTTGTTAGGGAATGAGACATGGCAGCTGACAGGAGTTTGTGTAGGGGAACACTGCCATTAGTGACCACTATGCTATTAGTTTCACAGTAAATATGGAAAAAGGTGGGTCTGGCCCGCAGTCTGAGATTCCTCATTGGAGAAAGGCCAATTTTGATGGTATCAGAAAGGATCTGCCAAGGGTGTGGATTGGGACAAGCTGTTTTCTGACAAAAGTGTACTTGGTAAGTGGGAGGCCTTCTTCAGAAGTGAAATTTTGAGAGTACAAAGCTTGTATGTGTCTTTCAGAATAAAAAGATTAAGATAACAAGCATAGGGGACCTTGGTTTTCAAGAGATATTGAAGTTGTGGTTAAGGAATAAAAAGCAGGTGCATGGCAGGTCTGGTATAGGCAGATGGGAACAATTGAGGTGCTTATGGAGTATAAGGAAGCAAGAGAGCACTTAAGAAAGAAATCAGGAGGGCTAAAGAAGGCATGAGGTTGGCCTAGCAGACAAGGTGAAGGAGAATCGTAAGGGATTCTACAGATATGTTGAGCAAAAGGATTGCAAGGGACAGAATTGGTCCTCTGGAAGATCAGAATGGTAATCCATGTGTGGAGCCAAAGAGATTGGGGAGATCTTAAATAACTTTTTGCACCTGTATTTACTCAGGAGATGGGCACAGAGTTTATATAGGAGTGAGACAAAACAGCATCAACTTCATGGTTGGACAGATTACAAAGGAGGAGGTGTTTACTGTCTTGAGGCAAATTAGGGTGGATGTATCCCCAGGGCCTGACAAGGTGTTCCCTTGGATTCCACGGGAGACAAGTGCAGCAATTGCCGGGTCCCTAGCAGAGAAATTTAAATCATCCTTAGTGACAGGAGAGGTACCAGAGGATTGGAGGATAGCAATGCTGTTCCACTATTTAAGAAAGGCTCTAAACATAAATCAGGAAATTATAGGCTAGTGAGTCTGACATCAGTAGTGGGAGTGTTATTGGAAGGTATTCTGAGTGAATAGATGTAGAAGTATTTAGATAGGCATGGACTGATTAAGGACAGTCAGCGTGACTTTGTGTATGATAGGTCATGTCTAACCAATCTTACCAATCTCGAGTTTTTCGAACAAGTTTCCAGGAAAGTGGATGTTGCCTACATGGACTTCAGCAAGGCATTTAACAAGGTCTACATGGGAGGTTGGTCAAGAAGTTTCAGTTGCTGGGCATTCAAAATGAGGTAGTAAATTGGATTAGACAATGGCTTTTTGGGACTAGCCAGAGAGTGATAGATGGTTGCCTCTCTGACTGGAGGCCTGTGACAAGTGGAGCACTGCAGGGTTTCGTGTTGGGCCCGTTGTTGTTTGTCACTCATATCAACGTTCTAGACAATAATGTAGTTAACTGGATCAGCAAAAGTGCGAAGTGTTTTGGTAGGACCAATCAGGGTAGGTCTTACACAGTGAACATAGGGTACTGAGGAGTGTAGTAGAACAAAGGGATCTGAGAATACAGGTCCTAAAGTAATTGAAAGTGGCATCACAGGTAGATAGGGCCGTAAAGGAAGCCTTGGGGCACATTGGCTTCTCAGGAGAACAGGATTTGGGATGTTGAAGTGGTAAAGATGTTGATGAGGCCTAATTTGGCGTATTGCGTGCAGTTTTGGTCACCTACCTATGGGAAAGATGTAAATAAGGTTGAAAGAGTACAGATGAAGTTTACAAGGATTTTGCCAGGTCAGGAGGACCTGAGTTATAAGGTAAGGTTGAATAAGTTAGGACTTTATCCTTAGAACATAGAAAATTGAGAGGAGATTTGATAGAGGCATGCAAAATTATGAGGGGTATAGATGGGGTAAATGCAAGTGGGCTTTTTCCGCCAAGATTGGGTGGGACTACAATCAGAGGCCATGGGTTAAGGGTGAAAGGTGAATAGTTTAAGGAGAACGTGAAGGGAAACTTCTTCACTGAGGGTCTTCACTGGTGCGCTATTAAATTTTAGCATAACTTTCTTGCTTTAGTACCCTATTAACAAATCAGTGGTTTACTGACTTTTTAAATGGACATTTCTAACTTAACATGACACTTCCAAAAAAATTTGTTGCGGCACTTTTACTAGATCTTTTTCAAAACTCTGTTTTGCTTGTTATTCTTTCTTTAAAAAACTGTACTTCTCTGGGTTAGCTTTTATCTGCTATGATTGATCATTTTGCCAGATTGTGTTCCTGGTCTGTTAATATTCTCCCAGTTTCCAAATTTTTTTTCATCCGTTAGAACATAGACCAGTACAGCACTGTGTAGGCCTTACAGCCCATGATGTTGTACCGACCTTTTAACCAAAAACAACCTAGGCCTTCCTTTCCACAATGATCTCCATGTTTTTTGTTTATTCATGTGCTTATCTAAGCGTTTCTTAAATATCCCTAATGCCTTTGGCTCTACCATCCCTGGGCAGAGCGTTCCATTCACTTACCATTCTCCATGTAAAATAAAAATACCTCTGAAATCCACCCCTCGACTTTCCTCTAATCATTTTAAGTGTATGACCTCTCATATTAGCCATTGCCTCCCTGGGAAAAAGGTGCTGGCTGTCCACTCTGTCTATGCTTCTTATCATCTTATACACCTCTGTCAACTCACCTCTCATCCTCCACTCCACAGAAAAAAGCTCTGGCTTAGCTCAAACTTCCCTCATAAAACATGCTGTCTAATCCTGGCAGCATTCTGTTAGATCTCCTCTGCACTCTCTCAAAACATTCCACATCCTTCCTATAATGAGCTGACCAGAATTGAACACAATGCTCCAAGTGAGCTCCAACTTGAACTGCAGCATTACCTTTTGCTCTTGAACTCAATCCCCTGACTATTGAAGGATAACAAACCATACAGCATCTTTATCACCCTATCAACATCTGTGGCAACTTGTGATTGGACCCCAAGATCCCTCTATTCCTTAGCACTGCTAGGTATCCTTTGTACTCTGCTATCAAGTTCGACCTTCTAAAGTGTATCACTTTGCACTTTTCTGGTTTGAACTCTGTCACTTCTCAGCCCAGCTCTGCATTCTGCCAATGTCCCATTGTAACCTACAATAAGCTTCTACACTATCCATAATGCCACCAATCTTCCTGTCACCTGCATGCTCTATTTCCTCATCCAAGTTATTTATAAAATTCACAAAGAGCAGGGGTCCCAGAACAGATCCCGATAGAACACTGCTAGTCGCCAGACTCCCGGCAGAATACCTTCCACCTTCTGCTTCCTGTGGGCAAGCCAATTCCGAATCCACACAGCCAAGTTTCCCTGGATCGCATGCCTCCTGACTTTGAATATCCTAGCATGGAGAACCTTATCAAACACCCGACCAAAATCTATACACACCACATACTTCACTCTACCTGCTTCAACTTGTTTTGTTACTTGCTCAAAAAGGAAAATAAAGCTCGTAAGGCACCATCTGCCCCTCCCAAACCAATGCTGAATATCCCTAATCAGACAATGCTTCTCTAAATGCTTGTAAACCCTGTCTCTAACAGTTCTCTCCAATAGTTTTGCCATTACTGATGTAAGACTCACAGGTCTATAATTCCCAGGATTGCCTCTGTTACCTTCTTTGAACAAAGCAATAACATTTACCATCCTCCAACCTTTTGGTACTTCTCCTGTGGTCAGTGAGGAGGCAAAGATCATCACCAATGGTGCAACAATAGTAACCTGCGGTTTATCCCATCTTGCCCCAGCGACATATCTATCCTAATGTTTTTCAAAAGTTCCAGCACATTCAGTTTCTTAATTTCACCATGTTCCGGCACATTGGTCTGTCCTATGCTGACCTCACATTTGTCAAGGTCTCTCTAACAGGTGAATATAGAAGCAGGTATTCATTAAGGTCCTCTCCTACCTCCTCTGGCTCCAAGCATGTTCCTCTTTTATCATCAGGCCCTCACTCTAGTCACTCTCCTGTTCTTCACATACGTGTAGAATGTTTTGGGGTTTTCCTTAATCGTATTCACCAAAGCCTCCTCATTTCCTCTTCCAGCTCTCCTATATCTCTTCTTAAGGTTCCTTCCTGGGTACCTTATAACTGTCGAGAGCCTGTCTGATCTTTGCTGCCTAAAGCTTAAGTATTCTTCCTTCTTCCTCTTGATGTGTTGTTCCACATGTCTTGTCAACCACGATTCCTTCACTCTGCCATCCCTTCTCTGCTTCACTGGGACAAACCTATCCAGAACCCTATCAGTACTTGGAACTATGATGTTGTGGGCATTACAGAGACTTGATTGAGAGATGGGACTGGAATGGGTATCTAATGAGCCAGGGTTTCGATGTTTAGAAAAGATAGAGAGGTAAAAGAGAAGGGAATTGCACGACTAATCAGGGAAATATCACAGCTACATTCAGAGGTGACATAATGGAGGGCCCATCCACTGATATATGGGTATGGGGTGTCAGGGAGGGGTACCACCTCTGGTGGGGGAACATGTCACATCCTTTTCAAGACTGTTAATCTGCCTTTGGTCCCCACCTGACTCTCAGCTCTCACTTGTGGCTCCTCGTAGCTATTTGCATGTGACAGCGGCCACACCCGGGGCAACGGCTTTGACAAGCCGGCTAAACCAGGTGAGGGTAGCCGATGGGTCTCAAACCCTCGGTGAGATAGGGAGATGTCTATCTCAGCATGTGAAGACAGACTCCGGCGGACTGAGCGGACGAGACCAATGGAAGGTCCAACGGTCAAGAAGGCGGTCTCTGCAAGTGTCATTGAACTTGTAGAGCACGACAAGACACGTAGGATATCCTGGTAATCCACTGCGCCTAGTCCCATCTCCAGCCGTCTCGACTCTGTCTTGCTACTGGATCCAGATGGGAATTGAGAAGAGAGAATGAGGCTGATGCTGCGCGACTCTCCCTCACTTAAATCCAAATAATGCGCTGGTCTCGACACCATCAATGGTGTCCAGGTCTTCATCGACGGCGATGATGGACGAACATAATATGAGTAGTAATCAAAAATAGGGGGGGGTGCATTCCAATGAGGTTGTACTACGGACTCCCCTGTAGCCACCGGGATATTGAGGAACAGATATGCAGGCAGAGAAAGGAAAAGTGGAAAAACAATAGGGAGGCCAGGCAGCAAAAAAATACAGTCGACATTTCGGACTGTCACCTGGCTTGCTGAGTTCCTCCAGCATTTAGTGTGTGTTGCTTTGATTTCTAGCATCTGCAGATTTTCTCTTTGTGAAAAACAATCGGATTATTGGGGGACTTCAACTTCCCTAATAGAAACTAGAACTTTCTTAGTGTAAGAGGTTTAGATGGGGCAGTATTTGTTAGTTGCATCCTCGAGGGTTTCTTCAGTAGATTTCAATAGGTACATTTAATGTCAAAGAAGTGTATACAATATACATCCTGAAATTATTTTTCTTTGCAAACATCCACGAAAACAGAGGAGTGCCCCAAAGAATGAATGACAGTTAAACGCTAGAACCCCAAAGTCCCCCCCCAGCTCCCCCTCCCGCCAGCAAAAAAGCATCTGTGCCCTCCACCGAGCACTCAAACATGCAGCAAAGAGGCAATAAAGACACAGACTTGCAGTACCCCAAAGACTACTCATTCACCTGTTAATTCGACTACCACAGGCTCTTTCTCTCTCCCCCTAATAAGGGAAAAAGAGGTGTTCCCATTTCACAGTGATAGGGGAGACATAACAAACAACTCGCAGATTTATGATGTTAAAAGCCTGTTGTGTTGCTTTTTCCGAGCTCTGTGCCATTGTGTTGCTTTTTCTGAGCTCTGCGCCCAGCGAATTGTCCCCAGGAAGGCTCAGGTCTCTGGATACGCGTGCTGCTCCCGATGTTCCTTGTTCTTCCGCCTCGAACACCTCTCTCGCTAGTCAGGGTTACCGGCCTAGAATCAGCCCGTCTCCAAAGCCACAAAAATCTGATGGATGGAGCCTAGATGTTTGGTGAAGCAGAACAAGCAGGATATCCCAGTGGCCACCCATTTTAATTCCACTTCCCATTCCCAATCTGATATGTTCATTCATGGCCTCCTCCACAGCTGGGATAAGGCCACACTTAGATTGGAGAAACAACACCTGGCCCTACGCCTCCTGCCTCACTACCAATCAGGGCCCTAAACAGTCCTTCCAGGTGAGGCAACACTTCACCTGTGAACTTGTTGGGGTCATATACTGTGTTCAGTGCTCCCGGTGTGGCCTCCTGTATATTGGTGAGACCTGATATAGATTGGGAGACCGCTTTGCTGAGTACGTACGCTCTGTCCACCAGAAAAAGCAGGATCTCCCAGTGGCTACCCATTTTAATTCCACTTCCAATCCCATTCCGATATGTCCATCCACTGCCTCCTCCACTGTCATGATGAAGCCACACTTAGGTTGGAGGAACAGCACCTTATATGCCATTTGGGTCGCCTCCAACCTGATGGCATGAATATCGATTTCTCAAACTTTCAGTAATGCCTCTACCCCTTCCCATTCTCTTTTTCCTCTCTCACCTTCTCTCCTTGCCCGTCCTTCGCCTCCCTCTGGTGTTCCTCCCCCCTTTTCTTTCTTCCACAGCCTTCTGTCTCTTTCACCACTCAATTTCCTAGCTCTTTGCTTCATCCCTCCCACTTCAGGTTTCACCTATTGCCTAGTGTTTCCCTCTCCCCTCCCCCATCTTTCAAACCTTCTCAGTTTTTTTTTTCCAGTCCTGCCAAAGGGTTTTGGCCCAAAATGTCAACTGTACTTTTTTCCATAGACACTGTCTGGCCTGATGAGTTCCTCCAGCAGTTCGTGTGTGTTGCTCAGATTTCCAGCATCTGTAGACTTTCTCTTGTTTGTGATTTAACTAGGGAGAGAGTAGGACCACTCAAGGATAAAGGGAGGTACATTTTCTTGGATGCAGAGGATGTAGGTAAGTTCCTTCATGAGTACTTCACACATCAGTATTTACCAAGGAGAAGGTCATGGAGGATAGGGAGATTGGTGCCGAGCGTGTTGATAATGCTGGGACATTTTGAGGTAAAGGAGGAGGTCGTGATGCGTCTCTTAAAGAGCATTAAGGTGGATAAGTCCCCAGGCCTGATCGATATACCCCAGGTTACTGAGAGAAGCAAAAGAAGAAATTGTTTTGTGCCCTCTCTAGCCACAGATGGGGTCCCAAAAGATTGGTGAGTAGCTAGTGTTCCATTATTCAAGAAGGATACCAGGGATAATGCTGGAAACTGTAGACCAGTGAGTCTCATGTCAGTGGCAGTTACTGGAAAGAAGTCTTAGAATTTATAGGATTTGGAAAACATGACTAATTAGGGAGAGCCAGCATGTCTTTATTCGGGTTAAGTTGTGGCTTAATAACTTGATTGAATTTTTTGACAAGGTGACAAGGGTGGTTGATGAAGGTAGAGCTGTGGATGTAATTGCATGGATTTTAAAGGCATTTGACAAGGTCCCTCATGGGAGGCTCATCCAGAAGATTAAGATGCATGAGATCTATGGTGAATTGCGCATTTGGATTCAGTACTGGCTTGCCCATAGAAGGCAGGGACTTATTCTAGCTGGAGGTCTGTGATTAGTGGTGTTTTGCAGGGATCTGTATTGTGACCTCTGTTGTTTGTGATATGTATAAATGACCTGGGTGAAAATGTGGATGGATTGGTTACTACGTTTGCAGATGATACTAAGATTTGGGGATAACAAGAAGACTGGTGACAAATGCACTGGGAGATAGATCATTTGCTGATATGGGCAGAGAACTGGCAAGACCCCTAAGGTTGCTGATGAAAAGGGGATCTTGGGGTCCAAGTTCATAGCTCCCTGAAAGTAGTAATTGATTCATAGGGTGGTTAAGAATGCATATAGCATGCTTGGCTTTATTACTTGAGGTATTGAGTTCAAAATTCAAGAAATTATTTTGCAGCTTTATAAAATTCTAGTTAGGCCCTACCTGGAGTTTTGCATGCAGTCTGGTTGCGCTGTTATAGGAAGGATGTTGAGAGTACAGGAGAGGGTACAGAAGAGGTTTACCAGGGTGCTGCCTGGATTAGAGGGCCCGTGCTATAATGAGACATATGAGGGGTGTTTTTTTTTGCACAGAGAATGGTGGGTTTCTGGAATGTGCTGCCTGTGCTGGTGGTAGAGGCAGATGCATTAGGGACGTTTATGAAACGTTTAGGTAGGCACATGAATGGTGAAGAAAATAGAAGGATATGGGCATTGTGTATTTAGAAAGAATTAGTTTAGTTGGCCAGTTGATTACTAATTTAATTGGTTCAGCACAACATTGTAGGTTGAAGGGCCTGTTCCTGTGCTGTACTGTTCTATGTTCTAACCCTATGCCAGTGATCCCTAAATGGCCATAACATTTCTGTTGTACAATTTCCTGAGAACTTCTGTCCCCAGTTTACACCCCAGGTTCCTGCCTAATAGTAACATAATTAATCCTCACCCAATTAAATACTTTCCCATACCATCTGCTCCTATCCTTGTCCAAGGTTGTGCTATAGGTCAGGGAGTTATGGTCATTGTCTTCAAAACGCATTCTCACTGAGAAATCTGTCACCTGAGCAGGCTCATTCACTTGTTCTTGATCCAGTATGGTGTCTCTTTAGTCAGCTTGTCCACGTAATTGTGTCAGGAATCCTTCCTGGATACACCTAACAAATTCTGCCCCATCTAAACCTTTTGCACCAACGAGGTGCCAGTCAATATTATCAAAGTTGAAATGATCCGTGATACCAGCCACATTATTTTTGCATGATCTGCTCCTCATTGTCCCTGTTGCTATTGGGGGGCCTATAGAATACTCCCAATAGAGTGATTGCTCCCTCTGGTTTCTTACTTCCACCCATGGCAATTCAGAAGATGAACCCACCATGGTGTGATGCCTTTGATACTATTGCTGATTAGCAGTGCCACTCTCCTGCATCTTCTGCCTTCCTCTCTGACCATTTGAAGCATGTAAACCACAGAACATCCAGCAGCCATTCCTGCCCCTGTGACAGCCACAGCAGCTTTGTACTGACCATAATATTGTAGCTTCAAGTGCTGATCCATGTTCTTTAATTTCATCACTCTTGTTCCTGATATTTCTTGCATTAAAGTAAGCATGTTTCATCCCATTCAACTGGCTACATTCTGCCCTATCCAGTGCCTATCCTTCCTCAAGTTTCTCTACACATTGCATCTACCTTTACACAAACTGCTCCATCATCTGACTTGTGACTCTAGCTCCTATCCCTCTGCCAACCTAGTTTAAACCCTCCCCAACAGCACTAGCACACCTTCCTGCAAGGAAGTTGGTTCAGAGTAACCCATCCCTTTTGTAAAGGTCATACCTTCCCCAGCAGAGGTACCAATAATCCATGACCCTCTCCCCTGCACCAGTTCTTCAGCAACACATTCGTCTGCCATATCATCTTATTCTTAGCCCCATTGGTGCAGGTATCAAGCCCAAAATTACTACTTTTCAAGGACCTGCTTTTTAGCTTCCTTTCAGACGTCCTATATTTACTCTTTAGATATCATGCAAAAGGAGCACACCATTGCCCTGGGTTCCATTCTTGCTGCTCTACCTTTGCTTTAAAATTGCTTTGTATATCCAAGACCAGGTCATTAACTGTAGTGGTAGTTAATAGATTATTCCTACGCCATTTAGCCACTCTCATATGGGAGGAGTTCACATACTGTACATACAGAGTTATCAAGTTGGTTGAATATCTTGCATGCTTGCGGATAAGGTTATGGAGTACTTGGTGATACAGGACAAGATAGGACAAATTCAGCATGGTTTCCTTAAGAGAAAATCTTGCTGATGAACCTGTTGGAATTCTTTGAGGAGATTACAAGTAGGATAGATGAAGTGGATGCAGTGGATGTTGTATATTTGGAGTTCTAGAAGACCTTTGACAAGATGCCACACATGAGCCTGCTTACCAAGTTAAGAGCCCATGGTATTACAGGAAAGTTACTGGCGTGGTTAGAGCATTGGCTGACCGGTGGCAGCGAGTGGGAATAAAATGATCCTTTTCTGGTTGGCTGCCGGTGACTAGTGGTGTTCCACTGTGGTTAGTGTTGGAACTACTTTTTTATGCTATATATCAACAATTTAGTTGATGGAATAGATGGCTTTGTTGCCAAGTTTACAGATGCTAAGTAGATTGGTGGAGGGGCAGGTAGTGTTGAGGAAACAGATAGCTGCAGAAGGACTTAGATAGATTAGGAGAATGGGTAAGAAAGTGGCAAATGAAATACAATATTGGAAAATGCATGGTCATGGACTTGGTAGTGCAGAATATTTTCTAAATGGGGAGAAAATCCTAAATCTGAGATGCAAAGGGATTTGGGAGTCCCTGTGCAAAACACCCAAAGGTTAACTTGCAGGTTGAGTCGGTGGTGATGAAGGCAAATGCAGTATTAGCATTCATTTCAAGCGGTCTAGAATACTAGAGCAGGGATGTGATGCTGAGGCTGTATAAGGCACTGGTGAGGCCTCACCTTGAGTATTCTGAACAGTTTTGGGCTCTCATTTAGGACAGATGTGCTGGCATTAGAGAGGTTTCAGAGGAGGTTCACAAGTATGATTCCAGGAATGAAACGGTTATCATATGAAGAACAGTTGATGGCTCTGGATCTGTCCTCACTAGAACTTAGAAGGATGAAACTTTCGGAATGTTGAACGGCCTAGACAGAGTAAATGTGGAAAGGATGTGGATGAACCTGTTGGAATTCTTTGAGCAGATTACATGTAGGACAGATAAAGGGGATGCAGTGGATGTTGTATATTTGGATTTTCAGATGCCTTTGACAAGGTGCCACACATGATGCTGCTTACCAAGTTAAGAGCCAATGGTAGTACAGGAAAGTTACTGGCATGTTTAGAACATTGGCTGATTGGTAGGAGGCAGTGAGTGGGAATAAAAGGATCCTTTTCTGGTTGACTGCCAGTGACTAGTAGTGTTCTGCAGGGGTCAGTGTTGGGACTGCTCTTTACGCTGTTTATAAATGATTAGTGGATATTGAACTTTTTACTGTTGGACTTCGGCCACATTCCACCGTGATACAACACTTGGCGGCACGGGAGGTCTTTCCTGCTTATGGCCATCGAACGTGCAGCTCCTCCCGTGGAGGGTCAGATACCCTGAGCCAATAGGCTGGTCCTGGACTTATTTTCCATCTGGCATAGTTTGCATTTTGTTGTTTGATTGTTGGGGGGTTTTGTATTGCTATATTTATGTGGTATTCTTGGTTGGTGTGGCTGTAATGAAACCAAATTTCCCTTGGGATTAATAAAGTGTATCTATCTATCTATCTATCTCTCTATCTATCTATCTAGATGATGGAGTAGGTGGCTTTGTTGCCAAGTTGCAGATGATACGAAAATTGGTGGAGGGGGCAGGTAGTGTTGAGGAAACGGGAAGGCTGCTGAAAGATTTAGATAGATTAGGAGAATGGGCAAGGGAGTGGCAAGTGAAATACAATGTTGGAAAATGCATGGTCATGCACTTTGGTAGTAGAAATAAATGTATGGATTTAGTAAATCTAGTAGATAAATTTTACTCACCTGTCTCTGCAAATGTCCTGAATAGTGTGAAGTTTACATCTACAGATATGCTGGGCTATCTGCACCACTTTCTGCGGAGTCCTGTGATTGAGGGAAGTTCAGTTCCCATACCAGGTAGTGATGCAGCCAGTCAGGATGCTCTCAATTGTGCCCCTGTAGAAAGTCCTTATACCAAACTTCTTCAACCATCTGAGGTGAAAGAGGCACTTATGTGCTTTTTTCACCACACAGCCGGTATGTATAGACCACGTGAGATCCATGGTGATGTGTATGCCGAGGAACTTAAACTGTTCACCCTCTCCGTCCCAGATCCATTGATATCTCCATTCCACAACCAGCTCCTTTGTTTTTGTGACATTGAGAGAGATTTTTTTTTGCTTGACCACACTGTGTCAGGGTGATGACTTCTTCTCTGTAGGCTGCCTCGTTATTATTTGAGATAAGGCCAATCAATGTAGTATCGTCAACAAATTTATTTAGCATGTTGGAGCTGTGGGTGGCGACACAGTCATGAGTATACAGAGAGTAAAGGAGGGGCTTAGGGCATAGCCCTGAGGGTCAGAGGGGTGGAGGTGAGGGAGCGCACTCTTACCACCTGCACCAATGCACTGTTAACATTCATTTCAAGAGAATTTGAATATAAAAGCAAGGATGTAATGCTGAGGCTTTATAAGGTGAGCAGTTTGGAGTCCATTGGAGAGAGTCCAGAAGAGGCTTACGAGAATGATCCCAGGAAGAAAGGGTTAACTAAAGTATGAGTAGTGTTTGAAGGTTCCACAAATGTACTCGCTGGATTTGAGAAGAATGATGGAGCATCTCATTGTAACCTATCAAACATTGAAGGACCTAGATAGAGTGGACATGGTGAGGATGTTTCCTGTAGTGAGGGAGCCACAGCCACAGCCACAACCTCAGTATACAAGGGCGCCTCTTTAGGCAGAGATGAGGAATTTCTTTAGCCTGAGGTTTGTGAATATGTGGAATTCATTGCCACATATGGCTGTTGGGGCCAAGTCATTGGGTAGATTCAAAGTGGAGATTGAAAAGTTCCTGATTTGTAAGGGCATCAAATGTTACAGGAAGAAGACTGCAGAATGGGGTTGAGAGGTATAATAAATCAGCCATGATGGATTGGCGGAGCAGACTTGATGGACGGTATGGTCTAATTCTGCTTCTATGACCTATGGTTTTGTGATTTTATTGAAAGGTGGGGCAGGCTTGAAGGCTCCAGTAGGTTACACCCACTCCAGTTCTTTCATTTCTCTTCAGTATTCTTTCTTTCCTGATAAAGAATAAAGGAGTGGCACGGTAGCATAGTGGTTCGTACAGTGCCTTACAGTACAGGCGACTGGGGTTCAATTCCTTCCGCTGCCTGTAAGGAGTGCTCCCTGTGACTGCATGGGTTTCCTCCCGCAGTCCAAACACTGGTAGGTTAATTAGTCTTTGTAAATTGGCCCATGTTTAGGCTAGGTTTAAATCAGAATTGCCAGGTGGCATGGTTCAAAGGGCCGGAAAGGCCTACTCCACAGTATATCTCAATAAATCAACAAACCAATAAATACATAAATAACCAAAGCCTATTATCCTTAGTACCTTCATATAAATTAATACTTCCTCTATTAATATCCAAATGTGGTGCTCAGTTATTAATTGCTTCAGCTGTACCAAAACTTCAAGTCAATTTATGTGTAATATCCTGTGGAACAGGAGTATCACTGTTCTAAGTATGATCATTCAATTATGATTTGTTGCTGGACTTCACTGGGCTATTTTAATTAGTTGTTGGTCAGTCATGATTTATTAATGAGTTTGGATGCTTACTGTCATGTATGAGTTTGTTGCATAATTAAAAGTAACCTCTGCAGCAATTTTCAGTTTTCATGGCTGGTTCTTTGGACATGCTAGTGCTTGAATGTGTGACTTAATGAAAGGTTTCAGTCTTGGAACTTTATGTTCTTTGTTTACTAATGACTTACCTTTTGTTTTATTTTGGCAGCATGACAGCAGCAGTCCCTTATTAATAACACCCTCTCCCTCTTCAGATGTGCACTGGGCTGTAAGGGTGAGTTGGGTAACTGACCATACAATTTTGGTTGATTTGAATGGGTTAGATTTTATAGAGCAGAAAACCAGTCCGGATTAGATGCGTCGTTAGTAGCTTTTGGTAATGGACCTATTAGAAAATAACTCTTCTTAACTGTATTGCTAATAAGAAATGACTGGTACGCAGCTGTTCCAGCTTGACATCTGTTAAAAGATCTCAGTGAGGAGAAATAGAGCAGTGTAATAGTGTAGAGAGAGTTCTGTAATAAGGTTGGAATGAATAAGAAAACTTTGTTCTACATTTTGGGAATATGCGATCATAATGCTAGGTGTCTGATGCAAATTCAAAGAGTGCTGTGCTTGTGGAACCAGTTCATGGATGGCATGAGTCAGTTAGGGTTCAAAGGTCCAATTTAATGTCAGAGAAATGTATATGATATACATCCTGAAATGCTTTTTCTTCAGTTAGGTCTGTATCTGTGATTTTCATTACCTTCCTCTCTTTTTCTTGATGGGGTGGAATAACATTGTATGAAGTCAGATTTTCAAAATTCATACCAAAAAAGACTTAAAGCTAATCTGATTAAGGTTTATGGATCCTTTCATTCCTGGGATCATTCTCGTAAGGTTTATGGATAAGGTTTATGGATGGTTTATGGAAAATCCCAAACTATGTGTAACTAGTTTTAAGTTAGTTACTCCAATTGCTCATTAATCAGATAAAGAAACTTTTTTTTAAACTTCTACTCAGATTGTTTAAAATTTAAGGCCTTGTTACCTGAGAGAAAGGTTCTAGTTTAAAGGCTTCTGTGTACACGAGGAGGGTAAGAAAAATGGAAGTGAAGACAGCAATGAAGTATTTAGAGTTAGCATTGTGTATGGATTCAGAAACCTACATAACCATCCCATTTTTCTATCCATGTGCCTATCTAAAAGATGCATAAATGCCTCTATTGCAGCTTCCTCTGCCACGACCCCTGGCAGGGCATTCCCATGCACCCATCACTCTGTAAAGAATTTACTTCTGACATGCAAAGTCTAAACACACATTGATATTGGATCTCTTCTTGGCAAATAGATCATAAGTTGGATGGAGACATAACCATTTCAATGCTTTGGTTTAACGTTTAAAGGCAATACATAGGGTGCTGAAGTGAGTAGCAATGAGACAGAGAAAGGAGAATTGTCATTTAGAGTAAATTTAAAAATTTATAAAATCACAAGCTCTCAATCAGGTAGGTATTTGGCTTATTTAGCTGGAAAGAAAAATGCCTCTCAGACTATGGCTTCAATTAGGGATGGGACAGGAGCCCTCACAAGTAATTCTAAAATGATTAATGTTGTGTTTAAGAATTTTTATTCTAAACTGTATCAATCTGAGTAATGTAGTGATGGACAGTCTAGGATGGAGTCCTTTTTCAGGAACTTAGATCTCCTAGAAATTTCTTCTGAGCAAGGGTCCCTCCTCAATGCTCCGTTATCTATACATGAGATACAGGAAGCTGTGAGAGAGCTCCAAAGTGGGAAGGCCCCTGGTCTTAATTCCATAAAGAGTTCACAGGGTTATTATCAGAGCCTATGCTAAACATGTTCAATCATGCATTTAATTGTGGTCTCCTCCCACCATCATTAAGAAGCTAATATCTCCCTAATTCTTAAGAAAGGAAAGAGCCCTGAAGATTGTGCCTCCTACAGGCCTATTTCATTGTTAAATGTTGACTTAAAAATCTTATCTAAAACCTTAGCATTGCGATAGGAAACTGTGTATCCTTCCTCATAAAAGAGGATCAAACGGGTTTCGTAAAAGGCCGTAGATCATCTAACAATATCAGAAGATTACTTAATGTGATTCAGGCATGTCAACAACAGGCAGTGGACGCTTGGTGGTTTCCTTAGATGCAGAAAAAGCCTTTGATTGTGTCGAATGGCCGAATCTTTTTTTCACTTTAGGATGATTGGGTTTGGGCAATAATTTTATTAAGTGGGTGAAAGTTCTTTATAATGACCCTTGGCTGCGATTCTCACTGATAATGTTAGGTCGGATAATTTTAGTATTCTGAGGGGCAACCGGCAGGGCTGCCCTTTATCACCACTACCTTTCAGACTAGTGATTGAGCTATTGGCTGAGGCTATTTGGTGAGAGCCCAAAATATCTGCTCCAGACATAGAACTAAAGTCACATAAAATTACATTGTATGCGGATGATGTTCTAATTTTCTTATCAAACCTTGCTATATCAGTGCACCACCTTATACAATGTATCAATTCATTTAGCGCCTTTTCAGGTTATAAAATCAACTTTACTAAATCAGAGGCTATGCCTCTGGGGAATCTGCAGCAGGTACCCGACACTCGGTGTTTTCCCCTTTAAATGGTCGCAGACAGGTTTTGTTTACTTTGGCATTTTTATCACACCTATGTTTGATCAATTGTTCAAAGCTAACTTTACACAGTTATTTGACAAAATCAAACAGGATCTTGAGTGATGGAGCACTCTTCCCATTTCTTGGCTTAGCCGAATATCCTTGCTCAAAATGAACATTTTTCCTCGTCTGCTCTACCCAATACGAATGATTCCAGTCATTTTTACCCAACAAATACTAAAAAAAAATAAATGTCTGGTTTGTTTCTTTCATCTAGAACAAAACTAGAGCCTGTATTAAAATGTCTAAGTTTCAGCTTCCCAGTAGTCTATTTTCCAGTCATCAAAAAATATCAGTTAAGTTCCTTTTTATCTTATGCGGTTGACTGGGTTTGCAGGGACCCCTCCTCAATTTGGCTAGACATTGAAGCTTCACAAGCAAAATGCCCTCTTACTAATTTGCTTTTCCTCAATAAGATGAAACTAGTTAAGGAATATTGTCGCAATCCAATAACAATTAATACAGTCAAGGCTTGGAAGGCGGTGCGACAAATTGTGGGCAACGCAGCGAAAATATCACCCTTCACTCCAATAACCGGCAGTTCAGATTTTCAGCCTGGCATAATGGATTCTGGATTTAAACTTTGGATTTCTAAGGGTATTTTCCATCTAGGAGATTTGTTTGATGAAGGAACGATGATGTCTTTTAGTCAAATAGTACAGAAATTTAACATACCCAACAAGGATCTCTTTCGTTTCTTTCAGATAAGAGATTATATACAGAAAAAGAATCACTGTTAACTGATTTCTATAGTTCTGACATAGAAAAGAGGGTGTTTTGTTCTAAGGGTGAAGTCTCTATTAGTACTTTTTACAGCATCCTGAAGGAATGTTGTTGTGGAGAGGCTGAGCAGTTGGGAAGGGTCTGGGAGGAAGAGCTGGGAGCAGAAATTACAGCTGAAACATTGGAAGATATCTGTGATAATGCAAAGAAGATTTCAGTTTGTAATAGAACTAAAGCATTGCAACTCAAAATTCTGCATAGAGCCCATCTGACTCCAGATCGTCTCTTGAAATTTACGACGGGTGTTTCTCCAATGTGTTCTAAATGTAAAGTAAATACTGGAACTTTCACCCACTGTTTTTGGACTTCTTTAGATTAGATTAGATTATGAGGACATGCTGCCCTCTTTTATTGTCATTTAGTAATGCATGCATTAAGAAATGATACAATGTTCCTCCAGTGTGATATCACAGAAACACAAGACAGACCAAGACTGAAAAACTGACAAAAGCCATATAGTTATAACATATAGTTACAACAGTGCAAGCAATACTGTAATTAGATAGAAGAACAGACCATGGGCATGGTTAAAAAATTCTCAAAGTCTCTCAAAAGTCCCAACGCAGACGGTAGGAGGAAGAAAACTCTCCCTGCCATGAGCTTCCAGCGCCGCAAACTTGCCGATGCAGCATCCTGGAAGCACCTGACCAGAGTCCGACTCTGAGTCCGTCCGAAAACTTCGAGCCTCCGACCAGCCCTCCGACACCGAGCATCGAGCACCATCTCTGCTGAGCGCTTCGACCCCAGCCCGGGCCGCCAGCAACAGGCAAAGCCAAGGATTTGGGGCCTTCCCTCCAGAGATTTTCGATTGCACATTAGCAGTGGCAGCGAACCGGGCATTTCAGAAGTTTCTCTAGATGTTCCTCCGTTCTTCTCACATCCATCTCCGTCAAATCAGGATTGTGCACGGCCTCTATTTAACAAATACAGCCCATCTGACTCCAGATCATCTTTCGAAATTTAAGTTGGGGGGGGGATTCTCCAATGTGTTCTAAATGTAAAGTAAATATTGGAACTTTCACCCACTGTTTTTGGACTTGTCCCAAACTTCAGACATACTGGAGTGATAACTTGGGTGAAATGGAAAAGATTCTGAAGTTAGAGCTTGAACTGGACCCAGTGTCTTTTCTCTTAGGCTTACTCAGCAGTCGTATTATTAATGCACATCAGAAAAAACCTTTTAACATCCTGACTTTTTGTGCGAGGAAGAACATTTTACTTTGTTGGATATCCGATAAGGCCCCTGGACTTTTTGGTTGGTGTAAATTAATCATGGAATACATTCCTTTGGACTTTTTGACATGTATGGTACACTCAAAAACAAATAGTCTTCATGAAACATGGCAACCTTTTCTGCAGTAAACCTGTCTGCTATACTAATAAGGGCTTTTCTGCAGTAAACCTGTTGGCTATACTAATAAGGGCTTTTGTATAGGATGTTGTGGTGATGTCTATATTTTGATGGAAGTGTTCTGCTACCTGATATCCGTGAGGGGAAGAAATGTAAATGTAAGTGTATCTGGAAATTGAAAGTTTTGTTATGCTGAGCTAAAAAAAATAAGAATATGAAAAAAAATCTCAAACTCTCTGAGGCTGACATGAAAGCATCCTTCAGGAGGAAGAACCCATGGAAAGCAGCTGGCTCAGACGAGGTATCTGCTGAAGTCCTGTGCTGATCAACTGTTTGGGGTATTCGCCGATATCTCTTGCGTAGGCAGTCTGAGGTACCTAACTTTTTCGGGCAGGCTTCAATTATGCTGGTACCTAAGAAGAACGTGGTAACCTGCCTCAAAGACTTATCATCTAGTATCACTTACTCCAGGTTTCCCAACCTGGGGTCCTAGGGCCCCTCGGTTAATGGTTGGGCTCCATGGCATAAAAAAAGTTGGGAACCCCTGACTTACTTACATCCTATGTGATGTAGTGCTTTGAGAGCTTGGTGATGAAGCCTATTAACTCCTGCTTGAGAAGTGAAGTGGATTTGCCGACCGTCACAACAGGTCAACAGCAGATACTATTTTATTGGCTCTTCACTCAACCCTGGAACATCTGGACAATGAAGGATGCTCTTTATTGACTACAGCTTGAATTCAATACTATCATCCCCTCAAAACTGATCAGTAAGCTTCAAGACCAAGGCCTTAATACCTCTGTGCAATTAGATCTTCAACTTTCTCACTTGCACACCCCAGTCAGTTTGGATTGGCAACAACATCTCCTCCATGATCTCCATCAGCACCGGTGCACCACAAGGGTGTATGCTTAACCTTCTGCTTTACTTGCTTTATACATATGACTGTCAGGTTAGGCACAGCTACAATGCCATATTTAAGTTTGCTGACAACACCACTGCGAGAGGCCGAATCAAGCTGGTGACAAATCAGCATATAGGAGAGAGACTGAAAATCTGGGTGAATGAGGCCACAAAAATAATCTCTCACTGAATATCAGCAAGACCCAGAACCTGATTATTGATTTCAGGAGGAGAAAACCAGAGGTCCATGAGCCAATCCTCATTGGGGGAATCAGAGGTGGAGAGGGTCAGCAATTTAAAATCCCTTGGTGTCATCACTTCAGAGGATCAGTCCTGAGTCCAGCATTTAAGTGCCATTATGAAGAAAGCATGACAGAGCCTCTACTTTCTTAGCAGCTTGCAAAGATGCAGCATGTCATCTAAAACTTTGACAGTCTTCTTTAGATGTGTGGTGGAGAGTATATTGGCTGGTTGTATCATGGCCGGGAATGAAAACACCAATGTCCTTGAATGGAAAACTCTACAAAAAAATGGCCCAGTTCATCATGGGTAAAGCCCTCTCCACCATTGAGCATACCTATACGGATCACATTTGCAGAAAACCATCATCTGTTGTCAAGGACATCCACCATCCAGGCTATGCTCTCTTCTTGCTTCTGCCATCAGGAAGAAGGTACAACAGCTTGAGGACCTACACCACCAGGTACAGAGACAGTAATTACTCCTCGACCATCAGGTTCTTCAACCAGAGGGGTAACTTCAGTCATCTTCACTTGCCCATCACGGAACTGTTCCCACAACCTGTGAACTCACTTTCAAGGACACTTCATCTCAAGTTCTTTATATTTATTTATTATTATTCTTTCTTTATTTTCTCCTTTGTTTTTGTTTTTACATATTGGTTGCTTGTCTATCCTGTTGAGTGCAATCTTTCATTGATTCTATCGTGTTTCTTGTATTTTCTGTGAATGTCTGCAAGAAAATTAATCTCAGGGCTGTATGATGACATATATATACTTTGATAATAAATTTACTTTGAACTTTGAAGAATGATTTAAACAGTACCAATGATTGTGGGTAGAGCTTTTTTTTATTGTCCTATCTTTAAGGAAAATAAGTAAACACGTAATTATTATAGTTACATCAATGAGAGATGATGATTGGTGAGAACAGGACAGAAGAGAAGAAAATATTGATTACCGAAGAATATGTTCAGCTAAGAAATGTCTCATTCCTTTTATTGAAATATGAGAGATGATAAGAAGTAAGATAAAGATGGAGCAGATGCTAAAGTCCTGCTTTGAAGGAAGGTTGGCTTCAATATCGTAGAACATGTGGCAAAAGTAGATTGGGAGCAGCTATTGATATGGAGTGAGGAATTAAACACTGGAGGAGATTTTTGAAGTTCTACTTGACATTTGACTATCTTTTTGAAAATACTCTGAGCATACTAATGAGTAAGTGAAGCATTGATTGCCAAGTTTTGCATTGCCTCTGGAGACTATAGGGATATTCTTTTGTTTTAACCACTACACTACAGAAGAGGTAACATTACATGTATTATAAAGACCATAAGACTGAGGAGCAGAATTAGTCCATTTGGCCCATCAAGTCTGCTCTGCCATTCAATCATGGCTATTCCTTTTTTCCCCCCTACCTCAGCCCCACCTCCAGCATTTTCCCCATAACCTTTGATGCCATGACCAATCATGAACCTATCCGTCTCTGCCTTAAATACATCCAATGACCTGGCCTCCACAGCAGCCTGTGGTAACAAATTCCACAAATTTACCACCCTCTGGCGAAAGAAATTTCTCTGCATCCCTGTTTTAAATGGATACCCTTCTATCCTGAGGCTGTGCCCTCTTGTTCCAGACTCCCCCACCATGGGAAACATCTACTCTGTCTAGGCCTTTCAACATTTGAAAGGTTTCAATGAGGTCCTCCCCCTTATCCTTCTAAATTCACACCCAGAGCCATCAAATATTCCGTATACAATAACCTTTTCCTTCTTGGAATCATCCTTGTGACCCTGCTCTGAACACTCCAATGCCAGCACATCTTTCCTTAGATAAGGAGACCAAGCTGTTCACAGTACTCTAGACGAGGCCTCACCACTGCCTTATAGAGCCTCAGCATCACAACTGTGCTCTTATATTCTAAAACTCTTGAAATGAATGTTAACATTGCATTTCTCTTCTTCACCACTGACTCAACTTGTAAATTAACCTTTGCATCTCAGGTTTTTGCATTTTTCTCCACATTTAGAAAATAGTCTGCACATTTATCTCCTCTACCAAAGTACATGACTGTGCATTTTCCACATTGTATTTCATTTTCCACTTTTTTGTTCATTCTCCTAATCTGTTTAAGTCCTTCTGTGGTAGAAACATAGAAACATAGAAAATAGGTGCAGGAGTAGGCCATTCGGGCCATAGCCACTGAACTGGCCTCAACTGTTTCCTGTGACAGAGAATTCCACAGATTCACCATGCTCTGTGTGAAGAAGTTTTTCCTAATCTCGGTCCTAAAAGGCTTCCCCTTTATCCTCAAACTGTGACCCCTCGTTCTGGACTTCCTCAACATCGGGAACAATCTTCCTGCATCTAGCCTGTCCAATCCCTTTGGGATTTTATATGTTTCAATAAGATCCCCCCTCAATCTTCTAAATTCCAACGAATATAAGCCTAGTCGATGCCGTCTTTCATCATATGGAAGTCCTGCCATCCCAGGAATCAATCTGGTGAACCTTCTTTGTACTCCCTCTATGGCAAGGATGTCTTTCCTCAGATTAGGGGACCAGAACTGTATTCTTGTTTCCTCAACACTACTTGCCTCTCTGCCAATCTTTGTATCATCTGCAAACTTGGCAACAAAGCCATCTATTCCATCATCTAAATCATTGATATACAGCACAAAAAGAAGTGGTTCCAACATCGGAACACTACTAGTTACTGGCAGCCAAGTGGAAAAGAATCCTTTTAATTCCACTTGCTGCCTCCTACAATCAGCCAATAGTATAAACATGCTGGAAACCTTCCTGTAATACCATGGGCTTTTAACTTGGTAAGCAGCCTCATGTGTGGCACCTTATCAAAGGCCTTGTGAAAATCCAGATTTATAGCATCTACTGCATTTCCTTTATCGATCCTACTTGAGTCTCCTTAAAGAATTCCAACAAGTTTGGCAGGCAAGATTTTCCCTTAAGGAAACCATGCTGACTTTGTCCTATCTTGTCCTGTGTCACCAAGTACTCCATAACCTCATCCTTAACAATTGATTCCCAACATCTTCCCAACCGCTGAGGTCAGGCTAACTGGCCTATAATTTCCTTTCTGCTGCCTTTCTCATTTCTTGAAGAGTGGAGTGACAATTGCAAATTTCCAGTCCTGCAGAACCATGTCAGAGTCCAGTGATTCCTGAAAGAGCATTACCAATGCCTCCTCAATCTCTACCGCTACCTCTTTCAGAATCCTAAGGTGCAGTTTATCTGGTCTGGGTGATATATATACCTTTAGGTCTTTCAGCTTTTTGAGCACCTTTTCCGTTGTAATAGTAACGGCACTCACTTCTCTTCCCTCACACTCTTCAACACCTGACGCGCTGTTAGTGTCTTCCACAGTGAAGACTCAAGCAAAAGTACTCATTTAGTTCATTGCCATCTCCTTGTCCGTCATTATAATTTCTCCATCCTCATTTTCTAGCAGTCCTATTTCAACTCACATCTCTTAATTTTTATAAGTATGCAACTATATGAAAAAGCCTTTTCTGTCCTCCTTGATATTGTTTGCTAGTTTGCTTTTCCCTCCTAATGATTGTTTTAGCTGCTTTCTGTAGATTTTTAAAAGCTTTCAATCCTCTATCTTCCTGCTAATATTTTGTTATATGCAACACACATCAAAGTTGCTGGTGAACGCAGCAGGCCAGGCAACATCTCTAGGAAGAGGTACAGTCGATGTTTCAGGCCGAGACCCTTTGTCAGGACTAATTGAAGGAAGAGCTAGTAAGAGATTTGAAAGTGGGAGGGGGAGGGATGGAGCCAAGAGCTGGACAGGTGATTGGCAAAAGGGATATGAGAGGATCATGGGACAGGAGGCCCAGGGAGAAGGAAAAGGGTGGGGGGGGGACCCAGAGGATGGGCAAGGGGTATAGTCAGAAGGAGAAAGAATGTGTGTATATAAATTAATAATGGATGGGGTGCGAGGGGGGAGGTGGGGCATTAGTGGAAGTTAGAGAAGTCAATGTTCATGCCATCAGGTTGGAGGCTACCCAGATGGAATATAAGGTGTTGTTCCTTCAACTTGAGTGTGGCTTCATCTTTACATTAGAGGAGGCCGTGGATAGACATATCAGAATGGGAATGGGATGTGGAATTAAAATGTGTGGCCACTGGGAGATCCTGCTTTCTCTGGCGGACAGAGCATAGGTGTTCAGCAAAACGATCTCCCAGTCTGCATCGGGTCTCGCCAATATATAGAAGCCCACATTGGGAGCACTGGACGCAGTATATCACCCTAGCCGACTCACAGGTGAAGTGTTGCCTCACCTGGAAGGACTGTCTGGGGCCCTGAATATTGTTGTATGCCCTCTTTTGTATATAATGCCCTCTTTTGCTTTCACATTAGCTTTGACTTCCGTTGTCAGCCACAGTTGTGCTATTTTGCTATTTGAGTATTTCTTTGTTTTTGGAATGCATCTATCCTGCACCTTCATCGTTTTTCCCAGAAACTCGAGACATTGCTGTCTGCTGTCACCCCTGCCAGAACCTCCTTCCAATTTACTTTGGCCAGCTCCTTTCTCAAACCACTATAATTTCCTTTACTCCATGAAATACTGTTATTGCAGACTTTACTTTCTCTCTGTCAAATTTCAAGTTGAACTCAATCATATTGTGATCACTGCCTCCTAAGGATTTTTTTTTTACCTTAAACTCCCTAATCACCTCTGGTTTATTACATAACACCCAATCCAGTATAGCCAATCCCCTAGGGAGCTTAATGACAGACTGCTCTAAAAAGTCATCTCGTAGGCATTCAACAAATTCACTCGCTTAAGATCCATTACCAGCATGATTTTTCCAATCTACTTGTATGTTAGTCTTCCATGACTATCATAACATTGCCCTCTTGACGCACCCTATCCATTTCCCATTGTAATCTGCAGTCCACATCCTAGCTACTATATATAACTGCCACCAGGGTCCTTTTACCTTTGCAGTTTCTTAACTCAACCCACAAGGATTCAACATCTTCCAATCTTATGTCACATCTTTCTACAGTTTTGATGCCATTCTTTACCAGCAGAGCCATGCCATTTCCTCTGCCTACCTTCCTATCCCTCCGATACAATATATAACATTGGATATTCAGCTCCCAACTACAACCATCCTTCAGCCATGGTTCAGTGATGGCCACAACATCAAATCTGACAATCTGTAAAAGTACAAGAAGATCATCCACCTTATTTCTTATAGTCTGTGCATTGAGGTATAACACCTTGAATACGGTATTTGCTATCCTTTTTGATTCTGCATCCCTAATGCACTGATACTCACACTGCTGACAGCAATTTTATCCTATCATCTGCCTGCCCTTCCTGACAGTCTGACCGCACTCTATCTTGGCTTTTTTTAATCATCCGTCCTATCCTGACTCTCTTCACTCCACTTCCCATGCCCCTGCCAAATAAGTTTAAACCTTCCCCAACAGTTCTAAAAAAATACTTCCTGTGAGAATATTGGTCCCTCTCAGGTTCAGGTGCTACCCATCCCCTTTGTACAGGTCATACCTCCCCTAGAAGAGATCCCAATGATCCAAGAACCTGAAGCCCTGCTCCCTGCATCAGCTCTTGGCCACACACTTATCTGCCAAATTATCCTGTTTCTATCCTCACTGGCACGTGGCACAGGTAACAATCCAGAAAATACTACCCTGGAAGCCCTGTTTCTCAGCTTTATGCCTAGCTCTCAAGATTCTCTCTTCAGGACCTCTTTGCTTTTCCTTCTTATGTCATTGGTCCCAATATGTACAAAGATATCTGGCTGCCCCCCCGCCCGCACCAAAATGCAGTAGACACAATCAGAGGCCTCCCTGACCTTGGCACCTGCGAGGCAACATATCATCCAGGTGTCTCACTCACGTCCACAGAATCTCCTGTCTGTTACTCTTACTATCAAGTCCTCTATCACGACCGCTCCCTTCTCCCTCTCTCCTTTCTGCACCCTGGACCAATGCTCAGTGCCAGTAATCTGATCTCCGCAGCATTCCCCCGTTCCCCACAACAGTATCCAAAATGGTATACTTATTTTTGAGGGGAATGGGCCCAGGGGAGCTCTGTACATTGAAGAAGTTGATGAAGTTAGAATGAAACCACATCAAGAGAAGAAAATAAAGAGATTTGGTGATCAATTATGGAGAATAAAACTGGCTTTTGAAAAAGGTGAAGATAAACTGTCAACAATGTGGAAATTTAAGAGGAAGCTATATAACATTGAATGTTAATGAAATGTCATAGTTGAAAACTAACTGAACTGTACAGGGTGTAGTTGTAACATCAAAATGTTTTAAGAGTTTAGAAAGTGCCTAACAAAACATAGTAACTCTAGCATAGCCGTGGTAGATTAATGTCTCATCCCTTTTATTGAAATGTGAGAGATAATATGAGATATAATAAAAATGGAGCAGAAATTTAATTCCTGCATTGGGGGAAGGTTGACTTCAGTATCATAGAGCAAGAGGCAAAATATCCATGCTGGATATTAATTATGGAATTAACTTTCAAGACTAGTATTGGAATGAATATTTTAAATATTACCTTAATATTAAGTGCAACTATCCTTATCTCCTCTTCAATAGCCTGAAGAAAAAGCCAAATTCGATGGAATTTTTGAAAGCTTGTCCCCAATCAATGGCCTCCTATCCGGTGACAAGGTCAAACCTGTGTTGATAAACTCAAACTTACCTCTTGATGTCTTGGGAAGGGTGAGCATGATATTGTATATTTCTACCAACTTTTTCACTGTGACTGTAGTTTTGATATTGCATTTGTTAAAATAAATACTTTTGAATGTTACTGTTTCAGTCAATACATTGTTCAAAGACTGATTTTTAAAACCAGAACATCTTGTGAAGTGGCACAGCAGCTGGGCTGCTTGCTTTTTGAGAAGAGGACCCCAAACAGACCTTTGATGTTTAATTAGTATGAAAAATGTGGGAAATAGCATATGATGTAGCATCTGTGAAGAGAAAACCAAAGATAGTGTCTTAGATAATGACCTCTGGTGAAAAACCACCTTCATGTTTGGTAACATACATCAAGGTTGCTGGTGAACGCAGCAGGCCAATCTGTAGGAAGAGGTGCAGTCGACGTTTCAGGCTGAGACCCTTCGTCAGGACTAACTGAAGGAAGAGTGAGTAAGGGATTTGAAAGTAGGAGGGGGAGGGGGAGATCCAAAATGATAGGAGAAGACAGGAGGGGGAGGGATAGAGCCAAGAGCTGGACAGGTGATAGGCAAAAGGGGATACGAGAGGATCATGGGACAGGAGGTCCGGGAAGAAAGACAAGGGGGGGGTGTTGACCCAGAGGATGGGCAAGAGGTATATTCAGAGGGACAGAGGGAGAAAAAGGAGAGTGAGAGAAAGAATGTGTGCATAAAAATGAGTAACAGATGGGGTACGAGGGGGAGGTGGGGCTTTAGCGGAAGTTAGACAAGTCGATGTTCATGCCATCAGGTTGGAGGCTACCCAGACGGAATATAAGGTGTTGTTCCTCCAACCTGAGTGTGGCTTTATCTTTACAGTAGAGGAGGCCGTGGATAGACATGTCAGAATGGGAATGGGATGTGGAATTAAAATGTGTGGCCACTGGGAGATTCTGCTTTCTCTGGCGGACAGAGCGTAGATGTTCAGCAAAGCGGTCTCCCAGTCTGCGTCGGGTCTCGCCAATATATAAAAGGCCACATCGGGAGCACCGGACGCAGTAAATCACCCCAGTCGACTCACAAGTGAAGTGATGCCTCACCTGGAAGGACTGTTTGGGGCCCTGAATGGTGGTAAGGGAGGAAGTGTAAGGGCATGTGTAGCACTTGTTCCACTTACACGGATAAGTGCCAGGAGGGAGATCAGTGGGGAGGGATGGGGGGGACGAATGGACAAGGGAGTTGTGTAAGGAGCGATCCCTGCGGAATGCAGAGAGAGGGGGGGAGGGAAAGATGTGCTTAGTGGTGGGATCCCGTTGGCGGTGGCGGAAGTTACGGAGAATAATATGTTGGACCCAGAGGCTGGTGGGGTGGTAGGTGAGGACCAGGGGAACTCTATTCCTAGTGGGGTGGTGGGAGGATGGAGTGAGAGCAGATGTACGTGAAATGGGGGAGATGCGTTTAAGAGCAGAGTTGATAGTGGAGGAAGGGAAGCCCCTTTCTTTAAAAAAGGAAGACATCTCCCTCGTCCTAGAATGAAAAGCCTCATCCTGAGAGCAGATGCGGCGGAGACGGAGGAATTGCGAGAAGGGGATGGCGTTTTTGCAAGAGACAGGGTGAGAAGAGGAATAGTCCAGATAGCTGTGAGAGTCAGTAGGCTTATAGTAGACATCAGTGGATAAGCTGTCTCCAGAGACAGAGACAGAAAGATCTAGAAAGGGGAGAGAGGTGTCGGAAATGGACCAGGTAAACTCGAGGGCAGGGTGAAAGTTGGAGGCAAAGTTAATAAAGTCAACGAGTTCTGCATTCGTGCAGGAAGCAGCACCAATGCAGTTGTCGATGTAGCGAAGGAAAAGTGGGGGACAGATACCAGAATAGGCACGGAACATAGATTGTTCCACAAACCCAACAAAAAGGCAGGCATAGCTAGGACCCATACGGGTGCCCATAGCTACACCTTTAGTTTGGAGGAAGTGGGAGGAGCCAAAGGAGAAATTATTAAGAGTAAGGACTAATTCCGCTAGACGGAGCAGAGTGGTGGTAGAAGGGAACTGATTAGGTCTGGAATCCAAAAAGAAGCGTAGAGCTTTGAGACCTTCCTGATGGGGGGTGGAAGTATATAAGGACTGGACATCCATGGTGAAAATAAAGCGGTGGGGGCCAGGGAACTTAAACTCATCGAAAAGTTTAAGAGCGTGAAAAGTGTCAGGAACATAGGTCGGAAGGGATTGAACAAGGGGTGATAAAACAGTGTCGAGGTATGCAGAAATGAGTTCAGTGGGGCAGGAGCAAGCTGAGACAATTGGTTCGGCCAGGACAGGCAGGTTTGTGGATCTTGGGTAGGAGGTAGAAACGGGAAGTGCGGGGTGTGGGAACTATAAGGTTGGTAGCAGTGGATGGGAGATCCCCTGAGCGGATAAAGTCGGTGATGGTGTGGGAGACAATGGCCTGGTGCTCCTTAGTGGGGTCACGATCGAGGGGTAAATAACAGGAGGTATCCGCGAGTTGTCGCTGTGCCTCGGCAAGGTAGAGGTCAGTACGCCAGACTACAACAGCACCCCCCTTATCGGCAGGTTTAATAATAAGGTTAGGATTAGCGCGGAGGGAGTGGAGAGCAGAGCGTTCCGAAGGAGTGAGGTTGGAATGGGGACAAGGTGAGGTGAAGTCGAGACGGTTGATGTCCCGTCGGCAGTTAGCAATAAAGAGATCCAGAGCAGGCAGAAGACCAGAGCGGGGTGTCCATGAAGAAGAGGAGGGTTGAAGACGGGAGAAGGGGTCATCGGTGGGGGTGGAAGAGTCCTTGCCGAAGAAGTAGGCTCGGAGACGGAGACGGCGGAAGAAAAGTTCCGCATCGTGGCGAACACGGAACTCGCTGAGGTGTGGGTGAAGGGGGACAAACGTGAGGTCCTTACTGAGAACAGAGCGTTCTGCCTCCGACAGTTGAAGGTCGGAGGGGATGGTAAAGACCCGGCACGGATGAGAGCTGGGATCAGAGGGGGGACAGGGGAGGCTGGGGGTGTCAGTGGAAAGGGGAGGGTTGGGGTGAGAGGAAGATGGAGCCTCTGAGGGCCCAGGAGTTGACGGTGGGATCTGAGGAAGACAGGGCTGCAGAGTGGTGGTGGGGGAAGGGGAGACGGGAGTCACAATAGCAGCACATAAAGACCCGGCCTGGAGTTCAAGGCTGGAGTCGCAGTTGGTGGTCCCATTCTGCACGTCCCATTCCCATTCTGACATGTCTGTCCACGGCCTCCTCTACTGTAAAGATGAAGCCACACTCAGGTTGGAGGAACAGCACCTTATATTCCGTCTGGGTAGCCTCCAACCTGATGGCTTGAACATCGACTTCTCTAACTTCCGCTAAGGCCCCACCTCCCCCTCGTACCCCATCTGTTACTCATTTTTATGCACACATTCTTTCTCTCACTCTCCTTTTTCTCCCTCTGTCCCTCTGAATATACCTCTTGCCCATCCTCTGGGTCAACCCCCGCCCCCCCCTTGTCTTTCTTCCCGGACCTCCTGTCCCATGATCCTCTCGTATCCCCTTTTGCCTGTCACCTGTCCAGCTCTCAGCTCTATCCCTCCCCCTCCTATCTTCTCCTATCATTTTGGATCTCCCCCTCCCCCTCCTACTTTCAAATCCCTTACTCACTCTTCCTTCAGTTAGTCCTGACGAAGGGTCTCGGCCTGAAACGTCGACTGCACCTCTTCCTACAGATGCTGCTTGGCCTGCTGCGTTCACCAGCAACTTTGATGTATGTTGCTTGAATTTCCAGCATCTGCAGAATTCCTGTTGTTCATGTTTGGTGTTCAGCTCTCCATAGGTTGAGCATGTTTTTCAGTGATGTATATTTTAATTTCAGATTTCCATCCTCTGCAGTCTTTTTCTTTTAGATAACATGTCAAATTTCACATATAATAGTCACTAGCAACAAAGCTAGCTCTTAATTCCTTTATTTAGACATTTTGGAAACCTTTCTGGAAGAAATGTTCTAGATGTCTTTAAGATGCACTTTGATCCTTGGAAGTCAATCAAATTCTTCAGAAGCAAAAACTTTGTACTGAGTTTTTATAAGTTATATACTCATTTGGGAATAATCTAATTTTACAATCTTTTTTTTACATTGCTATAATCAATCTTATGTTTACAAATATCTTAAGGTTTAGGGTCAGATTTTGTTGGGTAATAGCGAGCATTTTGAAGGAAATTACAGGTTATCAGTTGCCTGTATTCATAAAATTTTGCCTCTGATGCAGTTGGCTATCTGTTTCACCATTACATTCACTGTTCAGTCCAGTAGCAAAGCAGTGACTTCCTGAAGAGGAAGTGTGGATGCACTTTCCTTCTACTCTTTCCTATGCCAAGGAAGTGAGGTATATGGTCAGTGACCATAATTTCTGCTCCAGCTTTATCTTATTCATTTGATTAAACTCAGCCTTTTGCAAAATAGCAAATGGTCTCAGACTTCAAATGTTAAGCGTCTCTTTCCATAGTTACTGTTTGACCTACGGAGTGTTTCCAGCACTTTCTATTTGGACTTGAGCATCTTTAGGTGTTGTTAAATTTTTAAGATTTATTTCTACCTGTCCTTTTGCGGTATTATGACTGATGTAAAACTTGGTTGAACTCCTTACCATGAATTTTCTTTCTTATTTTAATCTGAATTAGGTTTGGGACCTTAGTGATGTTGATAAAGATGGCCACCTGGACAAAGATGAGTTTGCTGTGGTAAGTATTTTAATGTTTGTGCTGTCAGATGGAGTGGCTCTTGCTGGCTGATTTCAAATAGGGGCTTTAAAATATTAATCTGAAGTCACTATAAAGAAAATAACCTGAACAAAAAAAAATTCACTTACGGAACCCATTTCAATTCTTTACTTTTTGACTTGTTTTTGTTGTCTATGGATTGTTAAGGGTTTTTGGACTGAAAGTTCCTATATATGTGTGCATCCCAAAGGACACATTGTTTTTACTGAAAGTTAGAAATTGTCAAGAAAGCAATTGTGCGATTCCTCTCATAAGGGGTTACTTTTTGAAGACAGGGTTGAA
This sequence comes from Mobula hypostoma, assembly GCF_963921235.1. NCBI lineage: Eukaryota > Metazoa > Chordata > Chondrichthyes > Myliobatiformes > Myliobatidae > Mobula > Mobula hypostoma. The sequence goes on from NC_086120.1 coordinate 3,397,593, forward strand.
AATGAATTATTTTCTTTGACCACAGTGAACCTTTCAAAGTCTGCAACCCAAAAAACTGCGGATGCTGTGAATATTAAATACTGATATGATTGGTCTGCGTGGATAATAGGGAACAGACAGTAAACAGCAGAGCAGGATCAAGGGACCTTTTGGCATGTTCCTCCTTCCTTGAAAGTTGCATGAGGAGACTAATAGAATATTGAATTCTTTGTTAATTGAAGTTCATGAAGCAAATTATTAACGGGAAAAGGAACAAATTGAAATACATTTAAATTATTTAAATCTCCAGTAATTGAAAGCTTGAAAGAGGGAGTTTCATACTTACTAATTTAGAGTGACAGATGGTCTGTTTTGTTGTAATTAAGACTTGCTTCACTGTTAAGGAGGTGCTTAGATATGAACTGGCAGGCCTTTGAGTTTTTCCTGTTGAAAGTTTTTCTGAGGTGCTGTTTGATATATTGGACTTCGATGGTTCTGGACTATTGGATAACATACTCTGCATCCTTCATTTACTTTTTTAAAAGATGTTATGCACCGGAATGAATTTTTCAGTAAAACCCAGTAAGTTTAAAGGGAGAGTGGGAACTGGCACCCAGTGAGCCAATTACATCCAGATTTCTGAACAGTCAGATAGTGCAGTTTTACTGAAATTGAATCATTACTCTGATTATATTGTTTTTTCCTCCGCAAAATCTTTTAGATAAGAGTAAGGGAGAACCTCTCAGATGTCGTCATTCTGATGTTTACAGTGGATGTGCAGTCCAAGAAGTTACTATCTGAACTTTGCTTAATTAACATTCAATACCTTTTAAACTTCTGTTATTTTATTACTGAAGTTCAGATTGCAAATGTAGAACTGCTGTTTTTGCTGAACTGTAAATAGATTGTCTTTTTATTATATTTGCAGGCGATGCATCTTGTTTACAGAGCTTTGGAGAAGGAGCCAGTTCCCCCTACTCTGCCGTCTGCACTTCTACCGCCATCCAAGAGGAAAAAGCAAGGGCCATCACTTGCTGGTTCTGTGCCAGTTTTACCTGCCAGTCCTCCCCCTAAAGATAGCCTGAGATCCACTCCATCACACGGCAGTATTAATAGCTTAAACAGCACAGGGAGCATTTCTCCAAAACACATTAAACAGGTGATTGACAGGAATCATTCTTGCATCTTGATGAGCTAATCTGTATTGTCACAGTTTATTAACTGGTGATAAGATGTATACACTCTCAGGTTTCTACAGCGTCTCACACAAGCAGCTCAGTGGTTTGTCTGTCATTTATTCCACTCTATTCAGTACACTTTCTCGCCCCAGTAGTGTGATTAGGATCAGACGGTTTTTCTTTGGAAGTTGCCAGTCTTATGAAGTAGGAACAAGACTAAGCTGTTTTAATTCCTTGAGTCTGCCCTACCTTTCATTAAAACCTTAGCTATTTTAAAGCCCATCTTAATATGTCCTTGTATCTTTCCGCTAAAGATGGCGCCAGTAACTGGCGACTTTGCACGTGCTCTCCCAAGCAAACTGCCCTCTAGTATCATTGTTTATCAAAGATCTTTTCAACATTAGATTTTACATTATCAACTTAGCTCCAATCCATTAATGGAAGATACTTTAGGTTTCCACATATTATTTCATAAATTCATCCTAAAGTTAGACCTTGCTGTAGCTGTTATCCTTTGTCCCTAGTAGTAGACGTGAGTTAGTGTAAATAGCTTTCTTTAGATTTCTATCTTGTTTCCCTTAGTACCTTGATAACTGAAATTAAGCCTGTCATCTGATATCATGATAGCCCTGGTTGCTGTAACCTCTTCTCATCATTTAAACTCTTACAAGTCCAAGTATTCTTCTGGCACATCTCCCAAGGCTAATTTGCCTACACAAAGATGTGTTACTCAGACCTTGAGGTAAATGTGTCTAACTGAGGCTGTGTATCACTGTAACATTGCCTTTTTCTCACAAACTCCAATTTTTATAGATTTAGAGGTCAGCCATGGTTATTATTTGCGCATGCCGCATGCGCCGGTTGTGTATGCAGCCTGTTACAGTTGCTCTGTCTAGATTCTTACCTTTTAAACTTTTTTAACTTAGGTTATTTGTTGTATTTTTTTTCTCACGGTAACACGTTCAAGCTGCACCCTCTCTAACATGCTGGTGGAGAGAGTTTTAATTTGGTTTTTTAGCGCTGGAAATAGTTACATTCAGACATGTCTCATTAGGGTGGCAGCAGTATGGCCGCATTGTTTATTCCAGGGACCAGCTGATTGCGCTTATGCCGGCCGGTTTAGCAAAGAGAGTGGCGGACACCCCGGCTGAAATCTGGAGGAAAACACACAGAGGATGCACAGGGGGATCAAAAAGGCGAGGGAAGAGGACCGGGTCGAGACAACAGAGGCTTGTGGAGAAGAGAAGTTATAAGCCATGTCTCCCCTCTCTCATCATGGGCAATGTGAGATCGCTGGGTAATAAAATGGATGAATTGACGGCACTTGTCAGGAGTCAGAGAACAGTTCGGGAGAGCAGTGTTATGTGTTTTACTGAAACGTGGCTGCACGAAGACATACCCGATCAAAGCGTTTCCATAGAGGGCTTCCAGACCGTTCGGGCTGACCAGAATTGCACTGAGAGCGGTAAGCGTAAAGGAGGGGGGCTTGCTGTTCTGGTAAACAACAGATGGTGCAATCCTGGTCATATTACGATCAAGGAATGTGTTTATAGCCTGGATATTGAACTTTTTGCTGTTGGACTCCGGCCATATTATTTGCCAGGGGAAATCTCGCATGCAATTGTGGTTGTGTACATCCCTCCCTCTGCCAACCCGACGTCGGCGTGTAACATCATTTACACCGTCATAGCCAGATTACAAACCCAGCACCCGAGTGCCCTCATTACCATCTTGGGTGACTTCAACCAAGTTACCATGGCTAGAACACTGCCCAACTTCACGCAGTATGTGAGCAGTACAACCAGAGGGGAGAGGACTCTGGATTTGATGTATGCTAATGTTAAGGATGCATACAGCTCCTCTCCCCTCCCCCCATTGGGAAGGTCAGATCACAACCTGGTGCATCTAAAACCCTGCTACGTGACTCTGGTGAAGAGTAAACCTGCAACCTCGAGGACAGTGAGGAAATGGTCAGAGGAGGCTTATGAGGCGCTCCAGGGTTGTTTTGAGGTGACAGACTGGCAGGCACTCTGTGAGCCACATGGAGAGGATATTGATGGGCTTACAGAGTGCATCACTGATTACATCAACTTCTGTGTGGACTGCAATGTTCTGACAGGAACTGTCCTTTGTTATTCAAATAACAAGCCATGGGTAACAAAGGACATTAAGGACATCCTGAATGCTAAAAAGAGGGCGTTTAGAGATGAAAATAGGGAGGAGCTGAGGGCAATACAGAGGGACCTGAAAGCCAGGATCAGGGAGGCTAAAGACAGGTACAGGAGGAAGCTTGAGTGGAAACTCCAGCAGAACAACATAAGAGAGGTCTGGAGTTGGACAAGGATCATCACTGGGTTCTGGCAAACTAGCAACAGAGGAGCTGAAGGCAGTGTGGACAGGGCCAACGAACTTACCCTGTTCTTTAACAGATTTGACATTGTGGCCCCTGCCCATTCCCCACATGGGTCATCTGTTGTTGACCCCCAACCAACACATATTCCACTCTCTCCTCCTACCCCTCCTCACAGTCCCCCACCCTGCTCTCATGACTATACCCATTCCCCACACGAAACCACCACGGTGGGCTTCACAGCTGAACAGGTGAGAAGACAGCTGAAACGTCTCAACCCAAGCAAGGCTGCAGGACCGGATGGTGTCAGTACCAGGGTGCTCAAAGCCTGTGCCCCTCAGCTATGTGGAGTACTTCGCCATGTCTTCAACCTGAGCCTGAGGCGCCGAGAGGGTTCCTGTGCTGTGGAAGACGTCCTACCTCGTCCCTGTGCTGCAGACACTGTGCCCCAGTGGCCTCAATGACTACAGACTGGTGGCATTGACCTCCCACATCATGAAGACCCTGGAGAGACTTGTTCTGGAGCTGCTCCGGCCTATGGTCAGGCCACACTTAGATCCCCTCCAGTTCGCCTACCAGCCCCAACTAGGAGTTGAGGATGCCATCGTCTACCTGCTGAACCGTGTCTATGCCCACCTGGACAAGCCAGTGAGCACTGTGAGGGTCATGTTTTTTGACTTCTCCAGTGCATTCAACACCATCCCCCCTGCTCTGCTGGGGGAGAAGCTGACAGTGATGCAGGTGGATGCTTTCCTGGTGTCATGGATTCTTGATTACCTGACTGGCAGACCACAGTATGTGTGCTTGCAACACTGTGTGTCTGACAGAGTGATCAGCAGCACTGGGGCTCCACAGGGGACTGTCTTGTCTCCCTTTCTCTTCACCATTTACACCTCGGACTTCAACTACTGCACAGAGTCTTGTCATCTTCAGAAGTTTTCTGATGATTCTGCCATAGTTGGATGCATCAGCAAGGTTGATGAGGCTGAGTACAGGGCTACTGTAGGAAACTTTGTCACATGGTGTGAGCAGAATTATCTGCAGCTTAATGTGAAAAAGACTAAGGAGCTGGTGGTTGACCTGAGGAGAGCTAAGGTACTGGCGACCCCTGTTTCCATCCAGGGGGTCAGTGTGGACATGGTGGAGGATTACAAATACCTGGGGATACGAATTGACAATGAACTGGACTGGTCAAAGAACACAGAGGCTGTCTACAAGAAGGGTCAGAGCCATCTCTATTTCCTGAGGAGACTGGTGTCCTTTAACATCTGCCGGACGATGCTGAGGATGTCTTACGAGTCTGTGGTGGCCAGTGCGATCATGTTTGCTGTTGTGTGCTGGGGCAGCAGGCTGAGGGTAGCAGACACCAACAGAATCAACAAACTCATTCGTAAGGCCAGTGATGTTGTGGGGATGGAACTGGACTCGCTGACGGTGGTGTCTGAAAAGAGGATGCTGTCCAAGTTGCATGCCATCTTGGACAATGTCTCCCATCCACTACATAATGTACTGGGTGGGCACAGGAGTACATTCAGCCAGAGACTTATTCCACTGAGATGCAACACAGAGCGTCATAGGAAGTCATTCCAGCCTGTGGCCATCAAACTTTACAACTCCTCCCATGGAGGGTCAGACACCCTGAGCCAATAGGCTGGTCCTGGACTTATTTCCCGGCATAATTTACATATTACTATTTAACTATTTATGGTTTTATTACTATTTAATTATTTATGGTGCAACTGTAACGAAAACCAATTTCCCCCGGGATCAATAAAGTATGACTATGACTATTTTCAGTACTGTCCTTGAATGTACATATAACTCTTTGGGCACCTTTGTTCCACCAAGTCATAAGCACAACAGATTCTGCAGATGCTGTAAATTCAGTGGAACACACTCATCACGTCAGGCAGCATTTATAAAGCAGAATAAACAAACGATGTTTCTGGCTGACACCCCATATAGGGACTGGGATATATATGAAGCCAGCATAAGAAGACGGATGGAGTAGAAGGAGTACATGCTGGCAGGTGATAAATGAAACCAAGTGGAGTGGGGAACGTCAACTCAGACCATGAGAGGCCTGCGTCGGGCATTTTCATGCTTTACAAGGCGCAGATTGGAAGACTGTGTGGGGCGCCACTCTTCGCACAGACCAGAGCAATGTGTGATTAAGTGCCTTGCTCAAGGACACAAACACGCTACCACAGCTGAGGCTCAAACTAGTGACCTTCAAATCACTAGACAAATGCCTTAACCACTTGGCCACGTGCCCAACACAAACCAAGTGAGGGGGAAGAAAATTAGGAGGGAGAGTGGAGAATGAAGTGAAAATCTGGGAGGAAAATGTAAAGAGCTGAAGAAGAACAACTCTATGACATGAGAATAGAGTGGATCATCTGAGAAAGGAAAGGAAGAGGGCACCAGAATGAGATGATAAGGCAGGTGAGAAGAGGAGGGGTAAGAGGGGAGCCAAAATGAAGAATGGAGAAAGAGAGAAGGGGGAGCAGTAACCATAAGTTAGAGAAATCTATGTTCATGCTGGTAGGTTGGAGTTTCCACAGATGGAATATGAGGTGTTGCTCATGGAATAGGAATAGGGAGTAGAATTAAAATAGTTGGCCACCAGGAAATCCTGCCTATTGCAGCTGGAGCAAAGGTGTGTCTCAGCCAAATGCATAACTGGATTAATAGTTAGCCTTCAATTCAATGAGTTTCAACGTAAGGTAGCAGTATCTTGTGAGGGCATGTCAAATGCTTTTTAAAAATGTTTTTAAGTAAATATCAGTCTCCTTAAACCAACCCTCAGGATTGAGGGTGACTTTAGTCCACTCCTGCTTTGTCGAATTTTAATGGCTAATGAGACCAATGTGAAAACTGCATGTATGGCAGATGATGGCTAATGATGAGCAGTTGGGGTAGTTTGTCAGGTGGTTCCTTCCTTCAGTCACTTAAGCAGGGTTTTCTCATGTGTTCCTGATGCATGGCCTTAGTAAATCTGATTCACCAGGCACGACTTGCCTATTACAGGCTGTCTAATCAGCTGAAGATTTTCAGAATTTCCAGACTTTAAAAAGGCTGCAAAAGTTGTGAGAAGTGTTTGGATAATCCTTTAGTTTTTGTTCCTTCACTGTTTATGCTGTAATTCACTTTGGGGCTGTAGAGTACAGAGCAACCATGGCTAATTAGTCAGGATTGCTATTCATTCTCGTAGAACATCTACCATCACTATCGATGATAACACCACCACTGTCATGGAGCATCGGTATCCAGATGATGCAGCATGCTCTGAAGAAGATCTCTAGTGCATCTTGAATGTCTTTGCAAGGCATGTAGGGCCTGGGGGCCTAGGTCCTGACTTAAATATAAAAAAGGCATAGGTCATATATTAGCCACTTCCTAACCAGCCATTTGTCCAGTCCTCCATAAAGGGTTTTGCCCTTGAAAATGTAGACCACTTTCCCTACCTTGGCAGTATTCTCTCCTCAAAAGCAGACATCCACTCAGAGATCAACCACAGTCTGAATAGTGCTAGTGCTAGATTAAGGAAAAGAGTCTTTGAAGACCGTGACCTGAAGGTCCAAACAAAACTTGGTTTATAGAACAGGTGTCTTAACTACATTACTGTGTGGTGCTGAATCATGGACCATCTACAAAAGGTAGCTGAAATCACTGAGGAAGATCAGCAAGCTCCTGGTGGGCAAAGGAAACACTTCAAAGATAACATCAAAATTGGCCTGAAGAAATTCAGCATAACATCTAAAAACTGGGAAGTCATTGCACAATAGATACATCTTGAGTAGATCTATACTACAGGAGGATGACCTCCATTGTACCGCAGAGAACAAGTGGTAGCTGCAAAAAGAGAGACTGAACAACCAAGAAATCCACTACTAACCACAGCCACTGCTTACTCTTACCCATACTGCAGCAGAGTATGTGGATCCTGGATCAGATTCTACAGCCACCTGAAGACCCACTTATAGACAACTCCTATCCTACCCTGAAGATAATTGGGTGCATAATCAATGTAACGAAAACAGAAAACGCTGGATGTGCAACACAAGTAGGCAGAATCTGTGAATAGAAGAACAGAGTTAATAATTCAGGTTGATGACTTTCATCAGGACTTTGAACAAAAGCTTTTTGAGCATTTATAGTAGTTTTTGATTGAATGAGGCTAATGGAATTGCTCCCTTGGGTGGGGGACAAAATGGCATTGATCTGATGGGCTGAATTGCCTCCATCCACATCATTATAAGTAAGTGAAGGTGTGGATATTTGCCAAATCAATTATGTAGTTTATTTGCTATTGTGTTATATTGATCAGTCCTGTAATTGTAGACCTGAGTTAAAGTTAGGCCTCTATCATGGAATTTGTAATGATATATTCTACTTGATTGTTCCAAGCATTTAGAGAAGTATAACATTTTGATGCTGACACAATAGCTGTGATTTATTCTGGAGTTTCGGTTATCACGTTGATTATGGAAATATTTTCTTCCTTGGCTAAGAAATCTTTAGATGCTTTACTCCTGGTGCTCTGTCAAAGCTCTTCTCAGACTTTCCACTAGAGTGTGCTATAGAAGCAGACCTTTAATTTTTGTTATGGCAGTTTCCAGGACCTTGGATAACTGAACCATATTTTGTAAATGTATAATAAAGCTATACTTACTGCATTACAGGGAAAATACTAGTGAAATCAGTAGAGTTTCAATTGGATAATGCTTCTTATGGGTACACATTTGACTAAATTAATTCATGACCTTTGTGCTGTCACAGTCCCATTACAAATATATGTATTGATGTGGGAGCAGTCCCTTCAGATACTTGGTACTGCAGTCAATTGAATAGTTGTTGAATAAAGGCAGTGCTGTTCTCAGATCTCTGATGATTTGTGATTGCTAATGCTGGATTACTTATACATTGTGATTACACTGTAATGATCTGGAAAATAATGTTGTTTGTTGCAGCCAATAAATTGGGTTGTGCCAACTAATGACAAGATGCGATATGATGACATCTTCCTCAAAATAGACTTGGATCTGGATGGGTATGTGAGTGGATTGGAAGTAAAAGATATCTTCATGCAATCTGCACTTCATCAGAATATCTTGGCTCACGTATGGTAAGAGACATAAAATTCATATCAAATGATTTTGTCATTTCCCCTCATAATTTTGCATTCTAGAGGAAACAAACTTGGACCATCTTACCTTCCCTTAAAACTGAAATGCTGTAATCTAGGCAACATCCTTGTGCACCTTCGTCAGCACAACACAACCTTTTGACAGTGTGTTGACCAGAGCTGCAGATAGGACTTCATTTGTGCCCTAACCTATCTTTTATAATGTACCTACTGACGTGACGTCCCTACTCTTATCTCCTGTGCCACGGCTGATGAAGTCTAGCATCCCATTTGCTATGTTCACCATCCTATCTATCTGTGCTCCCACTTTCAGTGATCAAAAGACTTGTACTCCCAGACCCCTCTTTTCATTAATATTCTCTATTACTGGGTTTATCTTACTGTTATTTTAAAATGCATCAGGTCATACTTTTCAGGATTGAATTTCATCTGTCATTGCTCCGCTAAAGGAACAATCTACAACCAGTTGAATACAAACTTTTATATAGCACTCTAATTGGATTCTGCTATGGTTGGGTACAAGAGCACATCCAACATTGATAGAGAAATCCACTAGCTAGAACTGCTTTACATTCCATTTTTATCTTGCAAAATGAGCTTTTGAGGGAAGATAAAGGTTTTTAAATATAAGCTAGTTTCATCCCCAATGAATTTGAATTTGAATTTTCAGCAAGGTTCCCATACTGTGTCTAATGACGCTTAAGCTGGGAGAGACTTAAACTGAGATGCAGTAACTGAATTTGATTTCTTTATCACTTATTGAAGAGAGAGGAATCCATAGCAATGTAGCTGAAACTGGAACCATTGCAAACAATTTATTTGGCTACTTCCTCTGTTTGTCAGTGCAGACTACAACTGGATTGGTTTTCTGTTACATTGTTATGTTTTATCATTGTATAGCTTTTTTTAATAGTTTGATATTAAATATGATGGCATTATTGTTGTTGTATTGGTGAGGCTGCACTTACTAGGTAAACTCTTTTCCAACAGGGCCCTAGCTGACACAAAACAAATGGGAAAACTGAACAGGGAACAGTTCGCTTTAGCAATGTATCTTATCCAGCAGAAGGTCAGCAAAGGGGTTGACCCTCCCCAAGTGCTGACGCCAGACATGATCCCACCATCAGAAAGGACTACGCCAGTATCTGTAAGTATTTTTCAAACCCTAATATGAGTTGATGAGTTATGTTTTGCTTTAAGCACATCACGATGGGCTGTTAAATTTCATTTCTTGGGGCACTTATCTGCATGCAAGCTCAAGCTGAAACATCGTACCAGTGATGGACCATGAAAATATAATGAAGGGCAAAATATTGGTGAACAAACTTTTATGTCTAATCAACAGTGAGCTGGTGTTTGTTTTAACTTCATCTTAGTATGGTGAGATTGGGACTGGGATGTGAACCCAGCATAATGCTTCATTAATAAATCTTTGTTTGAAAGCCAAGATTCAGATTCCAGTGCAAATAATTTCACTGAAAATTCAATGGTTGATTGATAGCTGCAAAATATTTGCTTAGTGTCTATTTGAACATTGACCTATAGTGATCCAAGCATCATTTCTGTCCCACAGAATAAAGTTTGCATTGAAATGATATCGCATTTGGGCACTGTGATATGAATCACTATTATTGGAACCATTACGAATACTTTGGAATGGTGAAAGGAATGTGTGTGCTGCAGCTTAACAATGATCGATTTTAACGAAACCTCATAATTTTAGTAGACTCTTGGGAAGAGTGTACGGGAGTAGGAATTGTGTCTGAAGGTTTTTGATCTCTGACAGCTGTGTCTCAAATGATATATGAACGATTGTGCACTGCAAGGCAAGTGAAGTGACGTGAAGTGTGCCTCTCTCAATAATCTTAAATCTGCCTCATTACAAATGTCACAGTTTTTAGTCTTGAGGAAGTTGTGCATTATAAAATAAGATCATAGGAAATTTATGATACCAAAATGACTATTTGCCCCATCATCTCATCACAGCATAGTCCAATCTCATTTGCAGCACTTGGAAGAGTAGTATTATTATCTTTGATTCCAGTCATAAATATTATTTGCATGAGATTGTTAAACCAGTTAACACCCTTGTTAAACCAGTGCTTAATATTTACCTGAGATTTTATTTAGATTCTGTACCAGCTTGATTACTGTAATAATACACATTTACAGCCATTGGAGTCCTCCCACAGCTAAAACTCTTGTACAGGTTGAGCACCTCTTATCTGAAATTCTTGGGTCCAGAAGTGTTTTGGATGTCAGATTTTGTAAGATTTGCATCTGTATAATGAGATACCTTGGGGATGGGATCCTGTAACCCATGGGGTGGCATGGTAGAGTAGAGGTTAGTACAGTGCTTCACAGTACAGGCAACCCGGGTTCAGTTCCTGACGTTGCATGTAGGAGTTTGAACGTCCTCCCCATGACGGTGTGGATTTCCTTGGGGTGTTGTGGTTTCCTCCTATGGTCCAAAGACATACCAGTTGGTAGATTAGTTGGTCATTATAAATTGTCCTATATTAGGCTGGTGTTAAATTGATGGGTTGCTGTGCAGCATGGCTTGAAGGGCCAGAAGGGCCTACTCCATACTGTAACACAATAAATAAATGTCAAGATATGAAGTTCATACACCTGACCATACACCTCTTCCATCACCTCCATTCAGGGCCACAAACAGTCCTTCCAGGTGAGGCAACACTTCACCTGCAAATCTACTGGGGTCGCCTATTGCATCCAGTGCTCCTGATGTGGCCTCCTCCATTTACATTACATATGCAGCTTATACATATGCCCTCAAATTAGTTCTATAGAATATTTTTAATAATTTAAATTAATAATTTTGTGCATGAAACAATAATGTGTACTTTGAACCATCAGAAAGGTACGCTATCACTATCTTAGGCACCCAGGTGGACAGTCAGTGGTTGGCGCACCTCAGGGATGTGTGCTTAGCTCACTGCTCTACTCTCTCTACGCACATGGCTGTGTGGCTAGAAATTTCTCAAATGCCATCTATATATTTGCTGACGATACAACTATTGCTGACAGAATTTCAGATGGTGATGATAGAGTGTACAGGAGTAAGACATTCAGCTAGTTGAGTGGTGTCGCAGCAACAACCTTGCAATCAATGTCAGTAAGACCAAAGAACTGATTGTACACTTCAGAAAAGGAAAGTCGAGAGAGCACACACCAGTTCTCATAGAGGATCAGAAATGGAAAAAGCGAACAATTTCAAGTTCCTGGGTGTCAGTATCTCTTGGGATTTAACCTGCACCCAACATATCAATACAGTTGCAAAGAAGGCACGACAGCGACTATATTTCATTCGGAGTTTAAGGAGATTTGGTATGTCCAAATTGTTATCCATTATGGACAATTTGACACATCTTCTCCATGACCTACTGAATAAGCAGCAGAGCAGTCTTTTGAACAGACTCATTCAACTCTGCTGTCACAAGGATTGTTACAGAAAATCTTTCCCACCAAATGCAATAAGTATTGTGACGAGAATACACATAGATGTTAGCTGTCCTGTGAGATCAGCAGTTGGTCTGCCACCTGTCCTCAGGGGAAGGAGAGATAAGGAACAATGAAGCAGCATCTGGAGATGTGTAATGAAGGGACGGGAGAGAGAGCTGTCTGGAGCGGCTCCCCCTTTGAACCCTGAACTGTTTGAAGTGATGGACAGGTGATACCCCAGCAGGGGGATAAAAAGGGACAGGTTCGCTAAGGCAGGACACACACACGACACCCGAGGTAATGAGACCCTGGAAGCGGTGCGCCTCTCACAAGTCGGTGGGAAGCTCTTGGACGGCTGATCGGGGGATCAGCCTTAAAAGCACAGGGTGGAAAGGTACGATCAGCGGGAACCCGGTGTGTGTCCACCCTCGCTTGGGTGCCGGGTTCACTGCAGAGGATCGACCGCATCTGGAGGAGGGGTCACAGTCGGTGACCTCAGGTGACATCACAAAGGACCCGCCCGAAAGCTGCTTGTGAGCAATATCGCCGGTCTGTGAGTGGAAGCCGTTTCTGAATGATCAGTCGTTCTCGTTCTCTCTCTCCCTCCCCCCACGTTGTCCATCGCCATGGCAACGATTACTGCGAACTGAACTAAATTGGACTGAACTTTTGTGTCATATTGAAATTTGGTCATTTACCCCTAGACAACGATAGAGCTTGATTGATGCTGTTATCTTAATTCTGTGTACATGTGTGTTTATCATTGCTGAACTGTTGCATTTATTATCCTTTCGATTACTGTGTTGCTTGTTTCTTTAATAAAACTTTCTTAGTTCTAGTAATCCAGACTCCAGCAGAGTGATCCATTTCTGCTGGTTTGGCAACCCAGTTACGGGGTACGTAACAGTATATACAGCAGTTCATCTTTGTGCGACAGGAGAACACACATCATTGTGCAATAGTCTCTGTTTTATTATTTGTACATTATTATTGCAGATTGGTAAATTATTTTGTATGTCATTCTGTATTGTTAGTTAAGTCTGCACACAGCTAAATATGTTTTTAAATCTTGCTGCTGTAACAAAAGATTTCTGACTCGGGATCAATAAAGTACTTATCATGTCACCAAAGAGACTCGCAAATTTCTACAGATGTACCATGGAGAGCATTTTAACTAACTGGCTGCTTCACCGTTTGGTATGGGAGTCTACTGCACAGAATCGAAATAAGCTACAGAGAGTTGTAAACTTAGTCATCTCCATCATGAGCACTAACCTCGGGTATCCAGGACGTCTTCAAGGAGCAATGCTTCAAAAAGGTGACATCCATCATTAAGGACCCTCATCACCCAGGTTTTGCCTTGTTCTCATTGCTGCCATCAGGAAGGAGGTATAGAAGGCTGAAGGCACACACTCAACAGTTCAGGAATAGTTTCTTCCTCTCTGTCATCCGATTTCATTGAACCCTTCAACACTACATCACTACTTTTTTGTTTATGTTCTTGCACTACTTATTTAATGTAACTATTTAAATTTACTTTAATTCACATTTTCTTCTATTATTATGTATTGCATTGTACTGCTGCTGCAAAGGCAATAAATTTCATGACATACACTGATGATATTAAACCTGATTCTGTTTGACATTACCATCATTCCGGACTGAACTTATGTGCTACTGGTAAGCAGACTGTGTCTTATACTTGTTCATTACTCATGTACTGATGAAGCTGTTCAGTGTATTAGATTTTCATCAGTGACGATCTTGGCAAACTCATCAATGAATTTCTTTGATGCTTCTTGATCAGCAAGAAGTTTTATCACCACATATCTTTAAAAATTTAATGCTGTGCCTTTTCTTAAATTTCTGTAACCAGCTGATCTCATTACCTTCAATTTTCAGTTCATTTTGATAGATCTTTGTTTCATGATCAGCACACCATTAAGTGGCTGTGTTCACTTCAATGCTGACTTTCAGTACCTAATCAAGATCCTCATTTTACACTTCATGTAGTCTTTCTATTTTCATTAACTTCTGTATATTACATATATGAGGTAATTTCTCAGAAATTGTCTGTGGTGTGTGGAGACCTACCTGTGCATCACCTGAGAATCTTCCCAGCACCTCGTGGAACTTTCCATTTGTGATATCATGTCAGCGCTCAGAAAAAGATTTCTGATTTCTGAAGTTTTGGATTTTAGAATTTGGGATAAAGGGTGCTTAACCTGCACGGCTTAAATTTCTATACCCCAGTTTTGAGTACTTTATTTTTGCCTCTCAATCAACCGTACCGCGTATTTCAGACTTTCTAAAACTTAGCTCCATGCATTTTTCTTGTGCACTCCTGGTAAGTCATGAGTCTTCTTTGTTCCATGACCTTACTCTCTCTGCTAAAGTCAGTAGATTTAATTTAAAACCTTGGTCTTCAAATCCTTCAATAATCTCTCTAAACTTGTTTAGCTCTTTCATGCTGCCTAAATGAGTTCCCCCCCCCCCATATGCACCTTCATTTGTCTTAGTACTATAATGGGAATCTTTATCTTGCGTTCTCTTTTGAGATTCATTTCAGAGGCAACACAAAAGAGGGATTCAGTGGGTCAGACAGCATGTATGGAGGGAAATAAATGGTCGAGACACTTCATCAGGGTCCAGATGGATTTGATTAGGCAAATAAAGGAGGATTGGTCCTCTGGCAAGAACCTGGGTGCAGTCTCAAAATAATAGGTCAGTTAGGACTGATATAAAGAAGAATTTCTTGATGGAGGCTGGTAATTGTGTGAAATTTTCTACCCCTGAATTTCTAGCTCTGGGAGTTCAAGTCATTGATTATATTTTGAATAAAAGAAAATCATTCAATTTCTAGGTTATAAAGGGAGTTTTGGTAGGATAGGTTTCTGAGGGAGGTGACCAGCCTAGTCTTATTGAATGGTAGAGCTGCCTTGAGGAATCTAAGGGCCTGTTCTTGCTCTTATTCTTATAATTGTTAATATTGATCTAGCTAGGAAATTGGCTGAGATAGACTAGGGGTAACTAGCAGATGCTCAGATTGATCTGATGTGAGTACAATGGTGTCCTGCAACAATGTGTGTTGAGGCCACCACTATTCATAATATTTAAAAGCAAATTAAGATGATGAATAGAAAGGTTGTTATCCAGAGCATCAGATATCCACACTTGTTAACGATGAAAAATGACACTTTAAACTGTGGATGAGAATGTAGAATTCCAAAGTTATGGAGCCATTGGGTGGGACAGCATGGAAAAGGACTGTATGGTCTCCCGCTTATTCCTATATATGTCTCCCTATATATGTGTGTGTAAGCAAATTGACAAAGCTATGTTAAATCGAGAAATGAAATTTGAAATTAAGTAGATCTGAGAAGGTTCAGCAGGTTAATTATTGGAATATGTGGGTTGACTTTGGTGGAAATATTGAGTAGCTTGGACCTATACATTGACATTTAGAATATAGAACATTGAACACTACAGCGCAGTACAGGCTTTTTGGCCCACAATGTTGTGCCAACCTTTTAACCTATTCTTAGATCAAACTGACCATTCCTTCCTACATTGACCTCCATTTTTTATCATCCACATGCCTTGTAGTGTTCTCGTGCAGTGTGTTGAAACTCTGACTACAAACACCAAGTTAAACCAGAGCCAATGAAGACAGAGTCGTATTAAGGTTAACCATTTACTGTTCACTCTTCCACATTAACATCGTATGGTGAAAACTGTTGATTGAAAAAATACAAACATATACAGCGTCTGTTTCATTCTGGAGACCACGTGCGCTCTCTTCTTTTAGCGAGTGTCTCCAGCCACCCCGAGTAGGGGACGAGGGGGGTCCCGTCAAACTGCCACCGGGCTTGAGCCCACCCCACGTTTGAAATTGAAAAGCCGGCACGCACGCCGCCCCAACCGCCGCTTCCTTAACAGAAACTGCGTTAATATTTTTACTTCAAATACATTCTTATGAACTTACGGCGTTGCTTCTATAATGTTTCTTTGTGGGTAGAAACGGAGCTCTTCATGATCATGCTGCACACATGGCACCCACCTTCACACCTTCTCTGAACTGGAGGTGACGTCATCACATGTCGCGATATACCGTAGACTATGAATTTACCATTGTTATACTGTAACATAATTATCAACCTTTAACTTTAACTAGAAAACAGTTATAAACAAATCATTTAAAACGTAGACCCAAAAAAGTCAAATAAATGCCTTAAGGGCAACGTACTCCCCACCTGACCTTTGTGAGGTCACTATAAACATGGTATAGAACTTTAGTCTCTAGATCAGTCTTTAGGTAGAAGTACAGCAACCTCTGTAACTGTTCTCAGGTTTCCTTTTCAGGGTTCGTTGTAAAGATGTGAACTGGTTGACTGCCTGCTGTTTGTTGTTTAGCAAGTGCTGGCATGGTACTCTGAATAGTAGTGGGGTGACCCAGTTGTTCGCTTCGTCTCTAAAAAACTTTGTGTCCATTATTTTTAAGAAGATGGCATCTTCCACCGATGGAGCAAGTTTATTATTGTACTTAGTATGAGCGAAGACTGACTGTCCCAGTGTCTTCTCAGTTCCTTTACTATGCTCGTGCCTTTGTTGTGCTTCCTTGATACACGTTAACACTTGTGGAGGGCTGAGAAATTGAATGGCAGCCTCTCTCTAGCACATTAGTCTTGAGCGTGTTAACTGTCGGTTTGTGTACGTTGCCAAGGCACACCTCCCTTATCACCACCCAGCCCAGATCTGGACATTGGGCGAAGGGGGCACCGTGTGCTCCATTGACCTGCTGCCTGACTTTGTGCACCCTAAGAACATCTCGTCCGAGTAGCAGGAGTATTTCTGTTTCAGGATCCAGTTCTGGGATGTGCTTGGCAATGTGGTGGAGATGGGTCTGGTGTAGCACTGCACTTGGCGTTGGAATCTCGGATTGGTTATTTAAGATCTCATTGCACTCTAAGAGTGGAGGGAGACTGATGACAACTTTGCCATCCAGCGACTCGAGCTGGAAGCCTTCTGCCTTCCTGCCATATGTTTCTGTGATGCCAGAGCAAGTTCTAAGGAAGTATGGGAATGGATTACCCTTTACGCTGAACAACTCGAAGAACTCTGGTCTCGCTAGTGAGCGGTTGCTCTGGTTGCCCAGAATTACATAGGCTTTGATGGCCTTGTCTTTGGCTCCCTTAGGGTATACCTCAGTGAGGCAGATCTTTGAGCACGAACGGCTCAACTGACCTGGACTACAAACTTCTGTGCAGCTCGAGCTGACAATAGTTGTATCAGAGTGATGCTCTCCCTCCCCGCCATCCTCTTGTGGGAGTGGAGGAGCCTTGGCAGTTTGCGGTGACGGGCCAGGATGCATGGCTCCATTGTGATTAGTGCTGTTACATTCCGAGCACTTTACGGGGAACATACACTCTTTAGCGAGGTGGGAGGTAGAGGAACAGCACTTAAAACATATTCTTTTTTCCTTGAGAAGGGCCTTTCTTTTGTCAAAAGGTTTGTTTCAAAACATTCTGCACTTTTTGAGGGAGTGGGGTTTGTTGTGCAATGGACAATTCTTGCTAGGGTCATCGTTGATTGCGGAGACTTCGGTTTTATGCACTGAGACAGGTTTATTAATGAAAAAAATTGTTCGAAATGGGTTTGACTGGGTTGGTGTGAGTTGTGATGCTACTTTGATTCATGAAGTTACGGTCGTTTCGCCTCTTTGCCTCCTTGCACACAAACCTACTAAAATACTCAAAGGGAGGGAATTGACCACTGTTCTCTTCCTTGTACTCTGAGCCAATAGACACCCAGCTTTCCTGCAGCCCAAATGGAAGCTTGTCCACAATTGGTCCAACTCCGCGTGAGGTATCCAGATATGGCAGGCCAGTTAAATAGCTGTCTTCTTTAGCACCTTGAGTCTCCATGAGTAAATCTCCGAGTTCTCGTAATTTAGTGTGGTCCTTGGCTGACACCCGAGGAAAATTGTCCAGTCGTTCAAATAGCGCCCTCTCAATAATTTCAGGGGCCGCATGGCAGTCCCGCAGTCTCTCCCATGCTTCGTGTAAGGCTAGCTTAGGGTTGCTGACGTACACTAAGCGTATGCGTTTCGCCTGTTCACTTGATTCCTTTCCCAGCCATT
Organism: Mobula hypostoma; assembly: GCF_963921235.1. Classification (NCBI taxonomy): domain Eukaryota; kingdom Metazoa; phylum Chordata; class Chondrichthyes; order Myliobatiformes; family Myliobatidae; genus Mobula; species Mobula hypostoma. Next base: position 3,415,850 of record NC_086120.1, read on the forward strand.
TAGTCATAAGGTCCAACTCTTGGGTTGCTGTGAGCTGGACTCCGCCGGTGGCACTGGTGAATGAGGGGTACCACTCACAGTAATTATCAGGCTTATCGTCAAACTGGTACAGTCCTGAATTGACGAGGTATTGTCGCGCTAAATACTGTGCCAAGGGTTCTGCTGCAAGTGGCGCGCTAGCTGAAGGAATATGTTGGGGAACATATGACTGAGCGTGTATATTCATGATGTGATTTGATGTTCTGACTTGAGTCTTTGCCTCTGATCTTGCCAGATCTGGTAAGTTTGGTGTCTGGAAGTATTCATAGTCAGCCCTTTCATACTTGAGTTTGTGGCAAGGTTGCAATTGTGAGTTGTCTTCCCCAGGTGGATGCGATGCAACAAAGTTTCCCTGTGATTTCACATGAGATGGGATGCCAACAGGCAAGTATGGAGAGGGAGAATGAATCTGCAGGTCAATTTGAGATGGTGTGTTCCAATTTGGCCCTTCCTGACATAGATTTTCCTGCTTCGTCTAGAATGAGCATTTCTTCAGCGTTTTCCAACACTTGTGCTTCCACCGCGGCCGCATCAGCTTCTCGTAGCGTCATCACTTCTAACTCTGTATCTACCCTTGCCTTTTCCAACTGGATTTCCTCTTCTCTGGCAGCCTTTTCCATTTTCAGTTTGGCTTCTTGTTTAGTGTATGACACTCGCACCTTGGCAGCTTCTGCTTTAGCTCTTGCGAGGGCAGCCACACTTGTCCATGTCCTACTGCTGTTGGCGCTGGTTGTAAGCGACTTGATGCTTGATCGCGAAGCCATTGTACCACTTGACGAAACACTGAATGATTCTGCCTTTTCACTGCAGTGTTCTCATGCAGTGTGTTGAAACTCTGACTAAACACCAAGTTAAACCGGAGACAATGAAGACAGAGTCGCAGTAAGGTTAACCATTTACTGTTCACTCTTCCACATTAACATAGTTTGGTGAAAACTGTTGATTGAAAAAATACAAACATATACAGCGTCTGTTTCATTCTGGAGACCACGTGCGCTCTCTTCTTTTAGCGAGTGTCTCCAGCTGCCCCGAGTAGGGGGCAAGGGGGGTCCCGTCAAACCGCCACCGGGCTCGAGCCCACCCCACGTTTGAAATTGAAAAGCCGGCACGCACGCCGCCCCAACCGCCGCTTCCTTAACAGAAACTGCGTTAATATTTTTACTTCAAATACATTCTTATGAACTTACGGCGTTGCTTCTATAATGTTTCTTTGTGGGTAGAAACGGAGCTCTTCATGATCATGCTGCACACATGGCACCCACCTTCACACCTTCTCTGAACCGGAGGTTACACACAAGACACGGCGAAACTGGAGGTGACGTCATCACATGCCGCGATTACTGTAGACTGTGAATTTACCTTTGTTATACTATAACATAATTATCAACCTTTAACTAGAAAACAGTTACAAACAAATCATTTAAAACATAGATGCAAAAAAGTCAAATAAATGCCTTAAGGGCAACACATGCCTATCTGAGAGTTTCTTATATGTCCCTAATGTATGTGCCTCTATCCTGTTTGGATATTCCATGCACTCGTCACTCTCTGTGTAAATAAAAAATGTTACCTCTGACTATCCCCGTATACTTTCCTCCATTCATCTTAAAATTATGTCCCTTTCTTTTCGTAATTGCTGCTCCTGGAAAAAATCTCTGGCCATCCATTCAATCTAAGCCTGTTACCCTCTTGTAAACCTTTATCAAGTTGCCTGTCATCCTCTTTCGCTTCAAAGAGAACTAAGCCTTGCTTGCTTAAACTATCCTCATAAGGTATTCTCTCTAATCCAGGTAGATCCTGGTAAATCTTTTCTGCACCGTCTAAAACTTCTGCATCATTCCAATAACTGAGGTGACCTGTACTGAACACAATATTCCAAGTGTGGTCTAACCAGGCTGTTGTAGTTCTTTAACATTACCTTATGGCTCTTGAACTCAATCCCTCAGCTAATGAAGGTCCCCGTGATCCTGTAATTTCAGTCTCTGAGGCTGATCTGAGAGCATCCTTCAGGAGGTTGAACTGATGGAAAGCATCCGGCCCACATGGTGTAACTGGTCGAGCACTAAAGGCGTTTGCTGATCAACTGGCTGGAGTGATCAGCCATTTGAGCCAATAATGAGAGGATCAGAGGTGGAGAGAGTCAGCAACTTTAAATTCCTTGGTGTAATCATTTCAGAGGATCTGTTCTGGGCCCAGCATGTAAGTGCAATTATGAAGAAAGCCTGGGAGTGCCTCTCCTTACTTAGAAGTTTGCGAAGATTCAGCATGACATACAAAACTTTGACAAACTTATATAGATGTGTAGTGGAGAGTATATTGACTGGCTGCATCATTGCCTGATATGGAAATGGAAATACTAATGCCCCGAAAAGAAAATCCTACGAAAAATAGTTGATGCAGCCCATTCCATCACAGGTAAAGCCCTTCCCACCATTGAGCACATCTACATAGAGCATTGTCACAGGAAAGCAGCATCCATCATTAGGGACCCACCACCCAGGTCATTCTCTTTTCTTGCTGCTGCCATCAAGTAGAAGGTACAGGAGCCGCAGGACTCACACCACTATGTTCAGGAAAAGTTATTACCCCTTAACCAACAGGCTATGCCAGCGAGAATATGGAGGAATTTAAGTTGGGGGCTTATATGGGAGGCAGGGTTTGAGGGTCGGCACAACATTGTGGGCCAAAGGGCCTGTACTGTGCTATACTATTCTATGTTCTATGAGAAAGTGAATCTCAGAGTTGTATAGGTGACATATATGTACTTCAATAATAAATTTACTTTGAACACACCATGTGCTTTCTTAACAAACCATATCATCTTGCTCGGCAACTTTGAGAGATCTATGGGCCTGGACCCCAAGATCCCTCTGTTTCTCCCACTGCTAAGAATACTGCCAATAACCCTGTATTCTGCCTTCAAGACCTTCCAAAGTGAATCACTTCACACTTCCTGAACGTAGTGGTGTGAGTCCTGAGGCTCCTATACCTTCTATATGTTGAACTCTGTTTGCAACTTCTTAGCCCAGCTCTGCATCTGATCAATGTCCCATTGTAACATGGGGACAACCTTCACTATCCACAACTCCAGCGACCTTTGTGTCATCTGAAGACTTACAAATCAACTTTTCCACTTCCTTATTCAAGTCAATTCTAAAAATCACAAAGAACAGGGGTCCCAGAACATATTCCTGCAGAGCACCACTGGTTACCGACCTTCAGGCAGAATATGCCCCATCTGCAACCACCCTTTGCCTTCAGTGGACAAGCCAATTCTGAACCCACACTGCTAGGTTTTGCTGGATACCATGCCTCTTGTCTTTCTGAATGAACCTACCATGGGAACATTATCAAATACCTTACTAAGATTTGTATACACCACATCAATTGCTCTACTGACACCAATGCGCTTTGTCACATCTTCAGTGAGTTCAGTCAAGCTCATGAGGTATGACCTCCCTTTCACAAAGCAATGCTGACTATCCCTGATCAGACTATGGTTTTCCAAATGCATGTAAATCCAATATCTAAAAACCTCCAATAATTTACCCACCACTGAAGTAAGACTCACAGTGAGAGTAGGAATGCGATGAGGTGGAGGATAAATGCGTGGTTGAGGGATTGGAGCAGGGGGCAGGGATTCAAGTTTTTGGATTATTGGGACCTCTTTTGGCGCAGGCGTGACCTGTACAAAAAGGACGGGTTACACTTGAATCCTAGGGGGACCAATATCCTGGCAGGGAGATTAGCGAGGGCTACTGAGGTGACTTTAAACTAGAATGGTTGCGGGGTGGGAATCAAATTAAAGAGGCTAGGTGTGAGGAGGTTAGTTCACAACAGGGGGATGGGAACCAGTGCAGAGAGACAGAGGGGTGTAAAGTGAGGGTAGAAGCAAAAAGTACTAAGGAGAAGAGTAAAAGTGGCAGGCCGACAAATCCAGAGCAAGCATTAAAAAGGGCCACTTTTCAACATAATTGTATAAGGGCTAAGAGAGTTGTAAAAGAGCGCCTGAAGGCTTTGTGTGTCAATGCAAGGAGCATTCGTAATAAGGTGGATGAATTGGAAGTGCAGATTGTTAGTAATGATTATGATGTAGTTGGGATCACAGGGACATGGCTCCAGGGTGACCAAGGACGGGAGCTCAACATTCAGGGATATTCAATATTCAGGAAGGATAGACATGAAGGAAGGGGAGGTGGGGTGGCGTTGCTGGTTAGAGAAGAGATTAACGCAATAGAAAGGAAGGACATAAGCCGGGAAGATGTGGAATCGATATGGGTAGAACTGCGTAACACTAAGGGGCAGAAGATGCTGGTGGGAGTTGTGTACAGGCCACCTAACAGTAGTAGTGAGGTCGGAGATGGTATTAAACAGGAAATTAGAAATGTGTGCAATAAAGGAACAGCAGTTATAATGCGTGACTTCAATCTACATGTAGATTGGGTGAACCACATTGGTAAAGGTGCTGAGGAAGAGGATTTCTTGGAATGTATGCGGGATGGTTTTTTGAACCAACATGTCGAGGAACCAACTAGAGAGCAGGCTATTCTGGACTGGGTTTTGAGCAATGAGGAAGGGTTAATTAGCAATCTTGTCGTGAGAGGCCCCTTGGGTAAGAGTGACCATAATATGGTGGAATTCTTCATTAAGATGGAGAGTGACATAGTTAATTCAGAAACAAAGGTTCTGAACTTAAAGAGGGGTAACTTTGAAGGTATGAGACATGAATTAGCTAAGATAGACTGGCAAATGACACTTGACGGTGGATATGCAATGGCAAGCATTTAAAGGTTGCATGGATGAACTACAACAATTGTTCATCCCAGTTTGGCAAAAGAATAAATCAAGGAAGGTAGTGCACCCGTGGCTGACAAGAGAAATTAGGGATAGTATCAATTCCAAAGAAGTAGCATACAAATTAGCCAGAGAAAGTGGCTCACCTGAGGACTGGGAGAAATTCAGAGTTCAGCAGAGGAGGACAAAGGGCTTAATTAGGAAGGGGAAAAAAGATTATGAGAGAAAACTGGCAGGGAACATAAAAACTGACTGTAGAAGCTATTATAGATATGTAAAAAGGAAAAGACTGGTAAAGACAAATGTAGGTCCCCTACAGACAGAAACAGGTGAATTGATTATGGGGAGCAAGGACATGGCAGACCAATTGAATAATTACTTTGGTTCTGTCTTCACTAAGGAGGACATAAATAATCTTCCAGAAATAGTAGGGGACAGAGGGTCCAGTGAGATGGAGGAACTGAGCGAAATACTTGTTAGTAGGGAAGTGGTGTTAGGTAAATTGAAGGGATTGAAGGCAGATAAATCCCCAGGGCCAGATGGTCTGCATCCTAGAGTGCTTAAGGAAGTAGCCCAAGAAATAGTGGATGCATTAATGATAATTTTTCAAAACTCGTTAGATTCTGGACTAGTTCCTGAGGATTGGAGGGTGGCTAATGTAACCCCACTTTTTAAAAAAGGAGGGAGAGAGAAACCGGGGAATTATAGGCCGGTTAGCCTAACGTCGGTGATGGGGAAACTGCTAGAGTCAGTTATCAGAGATGTGATAACAGCACATTTGGAAAGCGGTGAAATCATCGGACAAAGTCAGCATGGATTTGTGAAAGGAAAATCATGTCTGACGAATCTCATAGAATTTTTTGAGGATGTAACCAGTAGAGTGGATAGGGGAGAACCAGTGGATGTGGTATATTTGGATTTTCAAAAGGCTTTTGACAAGGTCCCACACAGGAGATTAGTGTGTAAACTTAAAGCACACGGTATTGGGGGTAAGGTATTGATGTGGATGGAGAATTGGTTAGCAGACAGGAAGCAAAGAGTGGGAATAAACGGGACCTTTTCAGAATGGCAGACGGTGACTAGTGGGGTACTGCAAGGCTCAGTGCTGGGACCCCAGTTGTTTACAATATATCTTAATGACTTGGATGAGGGAATTAAATGCAGCATCTCCAAGTTTGCGGATGACATGAAGCTGGGTGGCAGTGTTAGCTGTGAGGAGGATGCTAAGAGGATGCAGAGTGACTTGGATAGGTTGGGTGAGTGGGCAAATTCATGGCAGATGCAATTTAATGTGGATAAATGTGAAGTTATCCACTTTGGTGGCAAAAATAGGAAAACAGATTATTATCTGAATGGTGGCCGATTAGGAAAAGGGGAGGTGCAACGAGACCTGGGTGTCATTATACACCAGTCATTGAAAGTGGGCATGCAGGTACAGCAGGCGGTGAAAAAGGCGAACGGTATGCTGGCATTTATAGCGAGAGGATTCGAGTACAGGAGCAGGGAGGTACTACTGCAGTTGTACAAGGCCTTGGTGAGACCACACCTGGAGTATTGTGTGCAGTTTTGGTCCCCTAATCTGAGGAAAGACATCCTTGCCATAGAGGGAGTACAAAGAAGGTTCACCAGATTGATTCCTGGGATGGCAGGACTTTCATATGAAGAAAGACTGGATGAACTGGGCTTGTACTTGTTGGAATTTAGAAGATTGAGGGGGGATCTGATTGAAACGTATAAAATCCTAAAGGGATTGGACAGGCTAGATGCAGGAAGATTGTTCCCGATGTTGGGGAAGTCCAGAACAAGGGGTCACAGTTTGAGGATAAAGGGGAAGCCTTTTAGGACCGAGATTAGGAAAAACTTCTTCACACAGAGAGTGGTGAATCTGTGGAATTCTCTGCCACAGGAAACAGTTGAGGCCAGTTCATTGGCTATATTTAAGAGGGAGTTAGATATGGCCCTTGTGGCTACGGGGATCAGGGGGTATGGAGGGAAGGCTGGGGCGGGGTTCTGAATTGGATGATCAGCCATGATCATAATAAATGGCGGTGCAGGCTCGAAGGGCCGAATGGCTTACTCCTGCACCTATTTTCTATGTTTCTATGTTTCTAAACAAAGAGAAAATCTGCAGATGTTGGAAATCAAAGTAATACACACAAAATGCTGGAAGAACTCAGAACACCAGGCAGCATATATAGAAAAGAGTAAACAGTCAATATTTCGGGCTGAGACCCTTCAGCAGAAGTAAGATTTATTGATCTATAATTTCCAGGGTTATCCTTACTGTCTTTCTTGAACAAACCAATAACATTTACTACCCTCCAATCATCCACAGTAGCATAGCGGTTAACATGACGCTATTACAGCTTCGGGTGTTCTGGTGTTCGGAATTCAATGGCGCCATTCTGTAAGGAGTCTGTAGTCCTCCCTGTGGAATGTGTGGGTTTGCCCCTCGTGCTCCGGTTTCCTCCCATATTCTAAAGACATACTGCAAGGATTACTTTGCCTTTGTAAATTGTCCCATGATTAAGTTAGGGTGAATCGGGGGTGTGAGGTTGCTGGGGTGGTGTGGCTTGATGGGCCAGCCTAATTGATGTAGTTATTGCTAGCTAGTTAGACAGACAGACAGATTAATTACTGATCCTGTGGCCAGTAAGGATGCAAAAATCATTGGCAAAATTGTAGCAATCTCTTCCCTAGCTTCCCATTGTAGCTTTACCTATCTACCTACCTACCTCATCTGACTCCAGGCATGTATTTCCTCATCTATCCCTGATTGGTTGCCTCTCATTCTAGTCATCCTGTTCTTCACATAATTTGGGGTTTTCCTTAATTCTGCTTGCCAAGGCCTGCTCATGCTTCCTAAACAACCTCCACATTTCTATTGTGCATTTCCCTGAGCACATCCATTCCCAATTTATACTCTGAAGTTACTGCCTAATAACATCATAATTCCCCCTCAAACACGAGGAATTATCCCTCCCCCTCCCACTTTCAAATCTCTTACTAGCTTCAGTTAGACCTGACGAAGGGTCTCGGCCTGAAACGTCGACTGTACCTCTTCCTAGAGATGCTGCCTGGCCTGCTGCATTCACCAGCAACTTTGATGTGAGTTGCCATAATTCCCCCTCCCTAATTAAATACTTTACCGCACTGTTTGCTACTCTCCCTTGTGAAGACCCCTCTAAAGGCCACAGAGCTGTGGTCACTGTCTAAAATGCTCTCCCACCGAGAGGTCTGACACCTGACCTGTTTCATTGCCTAGCATCAGATCCAGTATGCCTCTCTTTGAGTCAGCATATTGTGCCTGGAATCCTTTCTGCAAAACCTAAGAAATTCTGCCCCTTCTATACTTTTTGCACTAAGAAGGTGCAAATCAATATTAAGGAAGTTGAAGTCACCCATGACAACAACCTTGTACCTTTTGTACCTTTCCAAAATCTGCCTCTGCTGCTATTTGGAGGGGGTGGGGGAGGGACTATAAAAACCTAACATTATGAATGGCTATGATGTTTCACTCCCAGATAAGCTCAACATGTTTTATGCACGCTTTGAAAGGGAAAGTAAAACTACACCTGTGTGAATCCCTGCAGTATCTGCTGACTCTGTGATCCCTGTGGCGGTGGCCAATGTCAGAACACCCTTCAGGAGGGAGAACTCCCGCAAGGCATCAGGCCCTGATGGTGTATTTGGTAGGTTACTGAAAAGCTGTACCAATCAACTGGCAGGACTGTTTAAGGACATCTTTAGTCTCTCACTGCTGCAGTCAGAGGTTCCCACCTGCTTCAGAAGGGCGACAATTATACCAGTGCCCAAAAAGAGCAGGGTGCCTCTATGACCTTTCTCCAGCTGCACCCATATCTACTGTGATTAAGTGTTGGTCATGGCCAGGGTCAAGTCCTGTCTAAGCAAGGTCCTGGGCTCATTGCAATTTGCCTATCGCCGCAATAAGTCTACGGTGGATGTAGTCTCACTGGCTCAGTACTCTGCTTTGGATCACCTGAGCAATAGCAATACTGACCCATGTCCGGCTGCTGTGTATTGATTACAGCTTAATGTTCAACACCATCATCTCCTCAGTACAAATCAAAAGCTCTGAAACCTGGACCTCTGTACCTCCCCCTGCAATTGGAACTTTGACTTACTCATCGGGAGACCTTAGTGAGTGCGGATCGGATATAACAATTCATCTTCGCTGACAATCACCAGTGGCACACCTCAAGGATGAATGCTCAGCCCACTTCTCTATTCTCTCACACCCATGACTGTTTGGCTCGGCACTACTCAAACATCATCTATACATTTTGCAATGATAGATAGATAGATTCTTTATTAATCCCAAAGGAAAATACAGTACAACAATAACATTACAAGTGCACAGATATAAATATTAGAAGAGAAGTAGAAAGAATAAAAAATAAGTTACCACAAACAGTCTAACAGGGGGTGGGGGTGGGGTCATCACTTCCCTGGCTATAGGTTGACTCATTATAGACCCTAATGGCTGAGGGTAAGAATGACCCTTTAGTGCTCTTTGGAGCAGTCGTCTTAGTCTATTACTGAAAGTGCTCCTTTGTTCAGCCAAGATGACATGAGGAACATTTTCCAGAATTGCAAGGATTCTCTGTAGGGTCCTTTGTTCTTCTAAAGCCTCCAGTATGTTCAGTTTGACTCCTAAAACAGAGCCAGTCTTTCTAATCAGTTTATTGACACTGTTGGCATCACCCGTGTTGATGCTTTTGTTGCAGTGCACCATCACATAGAAGATTGTACTGGCGACAGTAGACTCGCAGAACATGTGAAGGAGAGGCCTGCATACTCCAAAGGACTGTCTCCTCAGGAAGTAGAGGCGACTCTGGCCTTGCGTTGGTGCTCCACTCAAGTCTGTCATGACACAACTATTGTTGGCAGAATTTCAGACGGTGATGAGCAGGCAGACAGGAGTGAGTGGTGTCACCACAATAACCTCGTAGGGGACGTCAGTAAGACCAAGGAATTGATGGTGGACTTAAGGAAGGGGAAGTTGAGGGAACACACACCAGTTCTCATAGAGGGTGAGCAATTTCAGGTTCCTGAGTGGTAATATCTCTGAAGGTCTAACCTGGGCCCAACCTGTTGCTGCAGTTACAACAAAGGCATGACAGTGGGTATGTTTCATTAGAAGTTTAAGAAGATTTGGTATGTTACCAAAGTCTCTCGCAAATTTCTATGGATGTACTGTCGAGAGCATTTTAACTGGTTGCATCACCACCTGGTATGGAGAAGCCACTGCACAGCATCAGATAAAGCTGAAGAGAGTAGCAAACTCAGCCAGATCCATCATGGGCACTAGCCTCCCCAGCACTGAGGACCTCTTCAAAAGGCGATGGATGCCTCAAAAAGGTGACATGCATCATTAAGGACTCATGTCACCCAGTACTTGCTTTTTTCATTGCTACCATCGAGGAGGAGGTACAGGAAGGAGCCTGAAGATGCACACTCAACATTTTAGGAACAGCCTTTCCCCTCTGCCATCAGATTACTGAATGCACAATGACCCCACATATACTATCTCAGTATCTTTTTTTCTTTTTTGGTCTCGTTTTGCACTATTTATTTAAATAGACATAAAATACAGTTGCAAGCATAAGTTTCTGGGAGAGAACATCGACTCAGACCATGAGAGGCCTGCGTCGGGCATTTTCATGCCTTACAAGGTGCAGATTGTGAACCTTTGCAATTACCTGGTTTTCTGATTTAATTAGTCATAAAATGTGGTCTGATATTCATCTAAGTCGCAATAATTGAGAAACACAATCTGCCTAAACTAATAACACACAAACAATTGTACTTCTTATCAATACTGAGTACACCATTTAAACAATCACAGTGTAGGTTCAAAAAAGTATGTGAATCTCTGAGGTAATGCCTTCTCCAAGAGCTATTTGGAATCAGCTGTTCCAGTCAATGAGATGAGATTGGAGGTGTGAGTTGTAGACATGCAAAGTCAGGTTACTGACAGAGGCCACTGTTCTCAAGAAAAATCTATTTATGTACACCATGCCTCGACCAAAACAACTTTTAGAGGACCTTAGAAGAAGAAGTGTAGAGATGCCTGAAGCTGGAAAAGGCTACAAAAGCATTTCGAAAGAGCTGAGTATTCATCAGTCCATAGTAATAGAAATTGTCTACAGATGGAGGACATTCAGTGCTGTTGCTGCCTCCCTGGGAGTGAGTGTCCTGCAAAGGTCACACCAAGAGCACAATGTGCAATGCTGAAAGAGGTGAGAAAGAACCTAAGGGTAACAGCAAAGGACCTGCAGAAAACTCTAGAATTTGCTAAAGTCACTGTGCATGTGTCCCCTAAACAAGAATGATTTTCATGGAGGGACACCATGGGGGAAACCACCACTGCTCTTCAAAAATCAACATTTCTCAAACTTGTGAAAGACTACCTTGATGTTCCACAATGCTTCTGGGACAATGTTCTGTGGACAAATGAGACAAAGGTTGAACTTTTTGGCAGAAATACACACCGCTATGTTTGGAGGGGAAAGGGCACTGCACACCAACACCAAAACCTCATCCCAACTGTGAAGCATGGTGGAAGAAGCATCATGGTTCGGGGCTGCTTTGCTGCCTCAGGGCCTGGAATGCCTGCAGTCATTGAGGGAACAATGAATTCCAAATTTTATCAAGACATTTTATAGAATGTCAGTGTAGTGGTCTCTGAAGCATAATAGAAGTTAGAAGATGCCACAAGACAATGATACAAAAAACAAGAGTAAATCAACCACAGAATGGTTTAAAAAGAAGAAAATTTTGTGTTTTGGAACAGCCAAGTCAGAGTCCAGACCTTAACCCAATTGAGATGCTGTGGCATGACCTGAAGAGGACTGTTTATGCAAGGTATCCCAGAAATATTGATGAACTGAAACAGTTTTGTATGGAGGAATGGTCTAAAATTCCTCCTCGTTGTGCAAGATTAATCAGCAGTTACAGGAAACATTTGGTGGAGGTTGTTGCTGCTAAAGGAGGTTCTACCAGTTGTTGTTAAATATAGAGGTTCACATACTATTTCTAGCTTGGACTGAATGATTAAACAGTGTGTTCAGTAGAGACATGAAAAGAACAATTGTGTATTATTAGTATAGGCAGATTGTGTTTGTCTATTATTGCAACTTAGATGACGATCTGATCACTTTTATGAGTAATTAATGCTGAAAACCCTTTAATTGCAAAAGGTTCTCAAGCTGTTTTCGCAACTGTGTGTATGTATATATGTCGTAAAATATATACACACACATAATTTCTTAATGTATAGTTTATGTATTGCACTGTTTTGCTACTGTAAAACAAATTTTACAGCATATGCCAGTGATACTGAACCTGACTCTAATTCTGAATACTCCCAACAGAGTGATAGCTCCCTTCCTGTTTCTGACTTCCACGCACACCGACTCTGTAGACAATTCCTCCACAATGTCTTCACTTTCAGCAGCTTATTGCTATCCCTGATTGGCAATGCCACTATTTTACCTCCCTCAATGTCCCTTTTGAAACATCTAAAGCCCTGCACATTCAGCAGGAATTTCTGCTCTTATGACAGCCACATCTTCATAATGGCCACAACATCCTACTGACCCACGTTCTTAAGTTCATCACCCTTGTTCCTGATGCTTCTTGAATTAAAATAAACACAGTTAGCACTTCACACCGAATAAAATGTTGTCATATTAACTGCATGTCCTTCCTCATAGCCTCTCTACATGCTGCATGTACCCATAAATCACTCTAGTTCCCATCCCCAACAGCTCTTGCAAATTTGCCTGCCAGGATATTTATCTCCCTCAAGATCAGGTGTAACCTGTCCTTTTTGAAGAATGAGTACTGATCTAAGGAGTTTGACAGGGTAAATGATGAGAGGATGGTTACCTTTAGGGTTAAACCCAGAACTAGGAGCATTGTTTCATAATCAGGAGAAGGATAGAGACTGGGAGGGATTTTGTCTGCTGGGGATGGTGAATCATTTAGATTCACAACCCAAGTATCTGACATTGACTGTATTTAGTGATATGATGGACAGAATTTTTGACTTTGCAGGTTCAAAGGTTTTGGGAAAAGGGAAGAAATTTGAATTGAGACCAAGATGTGATTGACCGTGATCTTAACCGATCTTTCTAATCTACCATGATCATACTGACAGTTGCAAGAGGTAGATAATTTAAAATTGAGATGTCTAGAAATTTCTTCTCTCAGAGGGTGGTTACTCAATGAAATTCTCTGCCCTGGATGTGGTGGAGGCTAGATTCTTCAACGTATATAGCATGGAGATAGACAAGTATTTGAAAGATTGAGGAATTGAGGACAATAGGGAACTGGCATAGAAGTCCAGTTGAGACCCCTAGAGATAATATTGGATTGTGGGGCATGTTTGAGGGTCTAGGTGATCTACCCTGCTAACTTTTTTTATAAATAGCAGGGCAGGTTTGAGGAGTTTAAGAGGCCAACTGCTCATCTGATATGGAATTAGATTACACTACTGAATGGCTGCAGTGCCTACACCTTACATTAGAGGGAACCCTTGAGTTGAAATAATTTGTTGATATCTCTTTTCTTTCACACTCTATTTTGACATTGACAAGATAGGTAATGGCTAACTTCTATTCAGGCGGTCATAGAAACTCCACTTCCTATAATCTATTCTCTCACACATGCCTATTAACTCCCCTCCACTGGCAGCACTACGGTTCTGTCTTGTGTAGCATAACCATAAAGGAACAGGTCTTCCAATGACTGGTGAGCTATTCCATAATTGCTTTTGCAGCTGGTGAAGCTCTGTCTCCTCCCTCTTTGCAGTCATCAAGAAGCCTGTCTAAGAGAACATGCAGGAATCAAGGTCACTCAATCTGTTGATTCCTACCGAATATACAATGCAAGGATTAGGAAGATAAATAAAAAACCTTAGATGACATTATTAAAATTTATTTTCATAGGATGTTGGACAGGTGTTGTTGATGCAGCCACTACCCATTCTTACCCTGCTTTTCTAACAGCAGCACGTAGAGCTCTTTTGTTGCAATTGACATTTTGGTCTGTTGCATTGATCTTGTGAGGGAAAGCATATGGCAGGCAGCAACAAGGATGAAAGTGGTAGACCCAGAGGTCTGGGCTTCAGAAAACACTACCCACTGCTGTCAATGATCTTTGAATTGATATTTAAAAGCATTCCAAACCAATATAAATAATTTGAAAAATTGGTAATTATTCTTAAAATATTCTCTATAGTTTAAACTGCTGGAACTTAATAATAAAAAATAAAGAAAAGTAAGCCAGGCACTTACATGAACTTACTATTTTAACTAAGGTTGGTGATATCATTTAAGTGAATGAGATTGTGTTATGGCCACCAGCTATCTTTAACCTGAAGCGGAGGGAAACCAGATATTGAGTACATCCAACCCTCAGCTCAGTACATCAATGCTCCTCTGAGCTTATGGTGGAGTGGTATTTCAGATGTTTTGGCATATGACGATGTTGTCTCTGACTTCCATGTTAAAATGTGCAGAAGAACATGAACAGACCTCATCACCATTAAGCATAATCTGATTCAATGTAATTAACATTTGCTTGATTACTGCCAGCTCTTTAGTTTTGGATATTGAAAGTTGTGTGTAATCATGTAAATTGAGGTCAGGTAGAACAGCATGGATGTGCCTGATCTCTAGCAGTCCAGATAGGTTGATTCAGCCTGGTGGTATCTGTGTTATAGGTTGCAAAAGGTAGGACAGTTGCAAGGTCCTAAAGGTTCTGCTAGAAGGCTAAGCTCTATGGAGAGCTCAGCTTTGTAGCGGAGATCTTGCTGGATGAACTGAATTAGGTACGTACAAAGAAAAGCCATCATAAGGTAAACCCCCAGCAATGTATGCTCTTCTACACCTCTATTCACTGTTTTGGATTTCACTTTCTCACTTCTCAAATTTACGTTTTTACTCTCGTTTGAGTTTCTGTTGTATCTTTTAATTTCCTTGATTTTTTCATTTTTGTTTTTCAATAGGATTGCACAAGCTCAGTTGGCTCCGGTGATTTCACTGGCATCAAAGAACTAGATGCAATTAGCAACGAAATCAGTGAATTGCAAAGGTGAGTATTTCATAAATGGCCAAATTCAGGTCAGAATCTGTTTCCATTTCTATTAGATTTAGTATAAAACAGTACAGAGGAAGCGTTCAGTCATTCAAAGCTGTAACTGTATGACATATGCTGTAAGTTACTTTATGCATTTTCCAAATGATTGGAAAAGAAGCCTCATGAGCTTATCAGTAACTATGAGAAAACTTTGTTGTTTTAGTGCAGATGTACTTAACATCATTCTGATAAATAACATCACAGTGAGCCAGAAAAAGCTTCAGCTTTAAAAACTGTCAAAGCTATCAGCAAATGAATTTAGAGCAGAAGTAAGCCTCTTGGTCCTGTGAGGATGCTCCGTCATTCAATAAGATCACAACTAACCTGATTGTAAACTTAACTCTATAACCCTGCGTACCTCCAGTAATATTTCACCCTCATGTTCATCAGGACTAATGATGCTTCTGCCACTGGAAAACAATCAAAAGGAAAGAAATTAAAACTTATTCTCTTTGTACAGAATTTAAAAAGTAATAACTTACCTTAAACACAACTTTTGTAATAAGTTAGTTAGGTAGGATTATATTGTTTCCATATCCTTAATGTTAATGCCCAACAAAAGTAGAACTCTAAAGCAAGCGAGTTGTTATTTTTTGATAAATGCAATGCATTGAGGAAAAGATGTGATGTACAATTTGCACATAACTAGTGCTGACTTTGCCTGTAAATATCCAAGCCCTTTCCAAGTCTGTTCTCTGATCATTTACACCAAGAGCTTAAGGAGACCCCATTTGAAATTATACTCAATGGCCACTCTTATACCTAATAAAGTTCATGGTCTTCTACTGCTGTAGCCTATGCACTTCAAGGTTTGACGAGTTGTGTGTTCAGAGATGCTCTTCTGCACAACACTGTTGTAACACATGGTTATTTGATTTGCTGTCGCCTTCCTGGCTGCTTGAACCAGTCTACCCATTCTCCTCTGATCTTTCTCATTAACAAGTCACTTGCCTACAAAACTACTACTCACTGGATGTTTTTAGTTGTTCACACCATTTTATAAATTATGTAGACTGTTATGTGTGAAAATACTAGGAAATCTGCAGTTTCTGAGATACTCAAGCCATCCCACCTGGCACCAAAGGTCAAAATCACTTAGATCACATTTCGTTCCCATTCTGATGTTTGGTCTGAACAATAGCTGAACCATCTTGACCATGTCTGCATACTTTTTATGCATTAGGTTTTTGCCACATGATTGGC
The DNA here is from genome assembly GCF_963921235.1 of Mobula hypostoma. NCBI lineage: Eukaryota > Metazoa > Chordata > Chondrichthyes > Myliobatiformes > Myliobatidae > Mobula > Mobula hypostoma. The sequence continues at coordinate 3,432,053 of NC_086120.1, forward strand.
TAATTGCACAGGTGTACTTTATAAAGTGGCCACTGAATGTATCTACTTGCTGTTTAGTGTAGGTCCATGTCACTTTAGATGCTAAAGCAAATACAGTACCACCAGTTAATCTCTCTTGGTGTTGAATGTGGTTAAATTAAGACCATGTATGGTGTTCAAGAAAAGCAGGTCTGGAGATTAGGGCACAGTGTTGCACTGATGGGTGGTGGGAGGAGGAGGAATAAGATTTGGCAGTGGAGCAAGAGGAAGGAAATGGGAAATTATCTTGGGCAAAGGGCAAGGCCTGCCATTACTTCCCATTGTGTGTCAGCTGTTCACGAATACCCAAATAAGTGAAAAAGAAATTATTTTTGAGAATGGGATTGTTGGATGCATGTAGTGACCAAGTTATGGAACTTCACGTGCACCAAAACCCAGTTGACTGTTTACTTAATCCATGTCAGGACTGCTGTGTAGTGCAATTGATCTCAGTCCACTTTTCCAGCTATGTGGTATAATTGATCTTAGTTTACTAATCAGTGCAGAGCCACCCACAACCAGGCAAGTGGTCAGGAGCCATGGGTAGATTTGTGGCTAGGGCCAGGGTTTGGAGTGCTTTTATGTTTCCTGTTCCCTTTACACTCATTGGGTTTATACCGTGAAAGATATACTGTTATGTAACATGTAAAAAAAAAAGTGAAATAAGTGTGTTTATATATTTTGAGTATTGTCCAACAGTCTGGAAAATCTGCTATTCATCAACACCAAAATCCTATTTACTGTAGCTCATCCAGTTCACTATTCAAATATCAGACTATGAGATGTAACTGATTCAGTTTCATTAATCATTGACATTCTGTGTCTGTGATGCAGTTGATGCAAAGTTCACCATTTATGGACACCCCATACACGTGAATGAGATCCAGTAAATATGATTAAATTTGAGTTCAAACTCATCTTGAGATAAAAACCATTACTTCCCCGTAGTAATCAGACACTGTGTCATTTAAGAACACAAACCTGTTGGTTTCACCATGGGTGGCCACTTAAGAGGGTTGCTTTGAAAATTGACAAACAATCAATTCTATACTTGTAGCAACACACACAAAAGTTGCAGCATCTGCAGATTTCCTCGTGTTTGCGTTTTTAAATTCTATGCTTGTGCAATGATGCACATCCACTAATAGATTCAAACCAGCCTTTGACTGTGGAACATCTTGATTTGGTGCCACTGTATCAAATCAAGGGAAGACAATAAATAATGTTCATATTAATCTCCTTATCACCACCACTCATTACAATGTACTGTGGAGATATGGGTGGAAAATCCAGTGATTTTATCTATTTACTGACTTATGGACTTCTGTAAAAATAGAATCCATTCATAATCTGCAAGCAGCCTATATATGAGTTATGTCATGTCATGTCGTATATGTGTGACTTCACCATTTGCTATTTGGCCAGCCACGTAGTATAACTGATCCAACTTTAAACCAAAAAATACAGTGAAGTGCATCATTTATGTCAATAATCAACATAGTCTGAGGATGTGCTGGGGCATCCTGCAAATGTGGCCTTACTTTTGGCACCAGTATAGCTTGCCTCTAACTTACTAACTTGTATGTCTTTGGAATGTGGGAAGAAACTGGAGCACTCGGAAGAAGTATAAAAGGACACAAGGAGAATGTAAAAATATCAGTGCTACAACTGATCTGTCTACTCTTTTGTTTCAGTCTGTGTAGGTTATATAATTGATCCTAACTCACTGTTCAGTGAATCAGTTTCCAACCATGTGATGAAACTGATCCCAGTTCACTACTGAAAATCAACCCAGCTGAATTGTGTAATGGACCTATGTCACTGTCCAATGTAAATGTATGTATGGCTTATAACTGATCCAAGTTCATTAATTATTGTTGATCATTATTTAAAGTACCTATAAAAAGTATTCTCCCCCCATCTCCAGAAGTTTTCATGCTTTATTGTTTTACAGCATTGAATCACAGTGGATTTAATTTGGTGTTTTTGATGCTGATCAGCAAAAAAGACTCTTCTGTGTCCAAGTGGAAATAAATTGCTACAAATTGGTCTAAATTTATTACAATTATTAAAAATGAAATAATTGATTACAGAATTAGATAGATGGTCTATCATCCAAATGCACCCCCAGGTACTTGTGGGTCCTTGCCACATCAGATGATTCAGCTTGCACCCAGAATCAGAATCAGGTTTATTATCACTGGCATGTGACGTGAAATTTCTTAACTTAGCAGCAGCAGTTCAATGCAATACATTATATAGAAGAGAAAAAAAACAAATAAAGTAAAAATAATAATAATAAAGTAAATCAATTACAGTATATGTATATTGAATAGATTAAAAATGCACAAAAAACAGAAATACTGTATATTAAAAAAAGTGAGGTAGTGTCCAAGGGTTCAATGTCGATTTAGGAATCGGATGGCAGAGGGGAAGAAGCTGTTCCTGAATCGCTAAGTGTGCTTTTGTACCTCCTATCTGATGGTAACAGTGAGAAAAGGGCATGCCCTGGGTGCGGGAGGTCCTTAATAATGGACGCTGCCTTTCCGAGACACCGCTCCTTGAAGATATCCTGGTTACTTTGTTGGCTAGTGCCCAAGATGGAGCTGACTAGATTTACAACCCTCAGTAGCTTCTTTCGCTCCTGTGCAGTAACACCCCCCCACTCCCCATACCAGACAGTGATGCAACCTGTCAGAATGCTCTCCATTGTACGACTGTAGAGGTTTTTGAGTGTATTTGTTGATATGCCAAATCTCTTCAAACTCCTAATGAAGTATAGCCGCTGTCTTGCCTTCTTTATAACTACATCGATATGTTGGGACCAGGTTAGATCCTCAGAGATCTTGACACGCAGGAACTTGAAACTGCCCACTCTCTCCACTTCTGATTCCTCTATGAGGATTGGTATGTGTTCCTTCATCTTACCCTTCCTGAAGTCCACAATCAGCTCTTTCATCTTACTGATGTTGAGTGCCAGGTTATTGCTGCAGCACAACTCCACTAGTTGGCATATCTCACTCCTGTATGCCCTCTCGTCACCACCTGAGATTCTACCAACAATGGTTGTATCGTCAGCAAATTTATAAATGGTATTTGAGCTATGCTTAGCCATACAGTCATGTGTATATAGAGAGTAGAGCATTGGGCTAAGCACACACCCCTGAGGTGCGCCACTGTTGATCATCTGCGAGGAGGAGATGCTATAACCAATCCGCACAGGTTGTGGGTCTTCTGGTTAGGAAGTCATGGATCCAATCGCAGAGGGAGGTACAGAGGCCCAGGTTCTGCAACTTCTCGATCAGGTTTGTGGGAATGATGTTATTAAATGCTGAGTTATAGTTGATGAACAGCATCATTATTCAACCCCCTCACATCAGTATTTAGTAGATGCACCTTTGGCAGCAATTACACCCTTGAGTCTGTGTGGATAGGTTGCTATCAGCTTTGCACATCTGGACATTGCAATTTTTTCCCCATTCTTTACAAGACTGCTCAATCTCTGTCAGATAGCATGGAGATCGTGAGTGAACAGCCCTTTTCAAGTCCAGCCAAAAATTTTAATTTGGTTTGAGGTCCGGACTCTGACTTGGTCACTCCTGGACATTAACTTTGATATTTTTAAGCCATTCCTGTGTAGCTTTATGGTTGTGGTCATTGTCTTGCTAGAAAACAAATCTTTTCCCAAGTGGCAGTTCTCTTGCAGACTGGATCAGGTTTTCCTCCAGGATTCCCCTGTATTTTGCTGCATTGATTTTACCCTCTGCCTTCACAAGTTTTCCAGGGCCTGCTGCAGTGAAGCATCCCCACAGCATGATGCAGCCACCACCATAAGGTAGGGATGTTGTGTTTTTGATGACGTGTGGTGTTTGGCTTATGCCAAACATATATTTAGTTTGATAGCCAAAAAGCTCAATTTTGGTTTCATCAGACCATAGAACTTACTTTCAGCTGGTTTTTAGTCTCCCACATGCCTTTTGGCAAACTCTCACTGAGATTTCATGTGAGCTTTTTTCATAAGTGGCTTTCTTTTTGCCGTTCTCCCATAAAGCTGTGACTAGGGAAGCACCCAGGCAATGGTTGTTGTATGAGTAGTCTCTCCCATCTCAGCCACTGAAGCTTGTAACTCCTCCAGAGTTGTCATAGGTCTCTTTGTGGCCTCCCTCACTAGTCCGCTTCTTGCACGGTCTCTTAGATTTTGAGGATGGCCTGTGCTAGGCAGATTTACAGCTGTACCATATTCTTTCCATTTCTTAATGATTGACTTAACTGTTCTCCAAGAGGTATTCAGTGACTTGGAACTTTCCTTGTATCCATCTCTTGACTTGTGCTTTTCAATAACCTTTTTGTGGAGTTTCTTGGCGTGTTCTTTTGTCTTCATGGTGTAGGTTTTGCTAGGATACTGACTCTTCAGCAGTTGGACTTTCCAGATACAGGTGTATTTTTACTACAATCAGTTGAAGCACCTTGACTGCACACAGATCTCCAAAAAGAGATCTCCTTTTAACTAATTATGTGACTTCTAGAACTAATTGGCTGCACCAACGATGATTTGATGTGTCAGATTAAAGGGGGATGAATACTTATGCAATCAATTATTTTGTGTTTTATATTTGTAATTAATTTAGATCACTTTGTAGAGATCTGTTTTCACTTTGACATGAAGGAGTCTTTTTCTGTTTAAAAAAGCCATATTAAATCCACTGTGATTCAGTGTTGCAAAACAATAATACATGAATACCTCCGGGCGGGGGTTGGGGTGTGGCGGGGGGGGTGAATACTTTTTATAGGCACTGTATTTGAAAATGATCTCAGTTCACTGTTTAGTTTAATTGATAGGATAACTTCTGAATATTGTGTGTATGTGTGTAACTGCTCACTGTTCATTGTGGTGTCATTCTGTGTATGTGGTACATATAACGCCAATTGTGAATTTCTTTGGAATTAACTATCTATATTGTATCTGATTCCAGTTTGCTATTTGGTGTCAGTTGTCTATGTGATAAAACTGATCCTAGCTCACACTTTTGTGTCATTCCTATCTTAATTTACTATTTGGTGTCAGCCCATGTGGTACATTTTAATGATTCTATGTCATTGAGTGTATGTGATGCAAATGATCCTGACTCAGTGTTATTCTGTGTATGTGTTATCACTGATTCCTGTCCATTATTCATTGTTAGATTTTCTCTGTAGTGTTGTACAAAAGTCTCTTTAAATTTTGGTATAATCTGGGTATATTTTGGTATAATCTGGGCATATTGCAATAGAATGAATGAATGAATGAATAAATAAATATATATAAATAAATACACACACACACACACACACACACACACACACACACAAACTCTCTGCACTCTTTCTAGTTTAATAACAATTTTCTTATAATAGGGTGACCAAGACAATGCATTGCTCCCAAGGTCCTGTACAACTGCACCATGGCCTCGAAACTTTTATTGTCAATACCTTGACATATAAAGTTAGACGTACTTGTTGAGCAGAAAGGGCAGGATTTTCTTTAAGTACTCGAATTACTGATTTTGGAATATGTTATCGTCATCAGCAATCACTCATAGTCGAGTATGATTCTTTTCCTGGTAGTTGATCGGGTCATTTGTGGGTCTTGGTTGACTGAAGAGGCCGATCCGGGATTCACAAGTCCTACTGCAGTGTTGGCAGGTGAAGGTTATTGAACTGGTATTCCTGGTTGGGACTTTCCCAGTTTCTACTTACATTGAAGCCGCTTAGCCTCAGTTGCACAGTGAAGGTATTCTTCGAGCTGTGCAGTCCCCTCAAAGACAGCCCTTCTCCAGCTTTTCCTAACCTTTGCTAATTTCTCCCATCCTTTCAGGTTGATATGGCACTTCTTCAGGTAGTCTCGATATTATCCTTGATCCACTTTTTCTGCCCTCCAGGAGTGTGCTTTGTATCCATGAGTTGGCTGAACAGGAGTTGTTTAGGGAGGTGGGAATCAGGCATACGGATGATGTGGCTGACTCATGGCAGTTGGTGTCAAGTCATGATTGTGGCTATGGAGTTAATGTTAGCATCCTCCAGTATACTGGAGTTAGTACGCGGTACACCTGTTCTTCCAGCTAACTCTCCAAATCTTTTGGAGGCATCTTTGATGGTAATTTTCTAGGGATTTTATGCGCCTCCTGTATGTTGTCCATGACTTCGCTCCATATATTAAGGAAGGGAGAACTATATAGACCGGAAGCTTACTATTCGTCTTGATATCCCAATCTTCAAAAGCCCTCTTTCTCAGCTTGGCAAAAGGTCCGCTCACACAGCTTATTCTGTGATTTATTTCAAGGTCAATGTTGGCTCTTGAAGAAAGAAGGCTGCCGAGATGTGGGAAATGATCAGTGTTCTCCAGAGGGATGTTGTCAATTTGGATGGGTGGAGGTTTAAGAGCTTGATCTGGAGTAGGGTTGATGCAGGACCTAGGTTTTCTTGAGCTTAGATTAATTCCAAGGAGCTTGTATGCTTTGACAAAAGCATACAAGCTCGATGTTGTCGTTTAAAGTTAAATTAGACAGCTATATGGACAGGAAAGGAATGGAAGGTTATGGGCTGAGTGCAGGTCGGTGGGACTAGGTGAGAGTAAGAGTTCGGCATGGACTAGAAGGGCCGAGATGGCCTGTTTCCATGCTGTAGTTGTTATATTGTTATATTATATTGTTATACATTATACACTGCAGATCCTCTTCAGAGTGAGCTATGATGGCGTTGTTGTCTGCATATTGGAGCTCCATGATGGAAGAAGATGACCCGTTGCTCTTTGCCTTGAACTTGTTAAAGTTAAAGATCGCCCTTTTGTCTTTTAGAGAATCTGGACTCCTTGTGGGAGGTCTTGGCCTGAGGGGTGAAGAATGGTTACAATGAAAATGGCAAACAGAGATGGAGCAATGATGCACCCCTTTTTGACCCCAGTTTCAATCTTAAAATGTGCTGTTTCAGAGCAGCTGTTGCTGCTGACTAATGACTCTTGGACTCACATCATTGTTTAAGAGCTGCAGGAACTTGGGGGGATTTCTCCAGGCACAGTACCTGCCAAAGGGCAGGTGTTTTTACAGAGTCAAATGCTTTTGTAAGGTCTATGAAGGCCATATAAAGTAGAAGATTTTGTTCCCTGGCTTCCTCCTGCAATTGACATGCTGTAAAAATCATGTCAGATGTTCCTCTGGCTGGACAGAAGCCACACTGAGGCTCAGGCATGAGATTTTCTGGCCACATAAAATTCGGGTGAGTACCTTTCCTGTTGCAGAGAGGAGGGAGATACCTCTATAATTTCTGCAGTCAGCTTTGTCACCCTTTTTGAAGAGTGTGACAATCAGGGCGTCCCTGAGTTCAGCTGGAATCTTCTCCTGGTCCCAGATCTTGACAAGCAAGTCATGAATATGACTTAAAAGTTCTGTACCACCTTCCTTGAGGATTTCTGCTGGAATTCCATCAAGCCCAGTGGCCTTATTGTTCCTCAAATTCTTGCAAGCTGTCAGCACCTCTGACACCAGGAGGCTTTCTCATGTCCTCCTTTGTGGGTCGTTGTGAGAGTTGGTTGATGACTTCAATGTCAGCAGTGGTGTCACAGTTAAGTAGCTCCTGAAAGTGTTCGTGCCATTGAGAATTGATGACATCATTGTCCTTTAGCAGCCTTTGTCCATTTTTGGATTAAAGGGGGTTGAGGCCACAGTGGTTTGGGCCATACACTGCCTTAGTGGCAATAAAGAATCCCTGATATCACCAGAGTCAGCAAGCTGCTGTATTTCTAGGACCCTTTCAGTCCACTATTGATTCTTTATTTCCCATAAACACAGCTGGGGTCAAAGCAACACTCACAACACGCTGGAGGAACTCAGCAGGTTGGGCAGCATCCGTGGAAAAGATTGGTCGACGTTTCGGGCCAGAACCCTTCGTCAGGACTGTAGAGGGAAGGGGCAGAGGCCCTATAAGGAAGGTGGGGGGAGGGTGAGAAGGAGAAGGCTGGTAGGTTCCAGGTGAAAAACCAGTAAGGGGAAAGATAAAGGGGTGGAGGAGGGGAGGCAGGGAGGTGATAGGCAGGAAAGGTGAAGAAAGAATAGGGGAAAACACAATGGGTAGTAGAAGGAGGCGGAACCATGAGGGAGGCTGGGGGAGGGGGCAGAGTGACATAGGGATAGGGGAAGGGAGGCAAAACACACTAGAGGAACTCGTATACCGTCTAGGTAGTCTCCAGCCCCTTGGTATGAACATAGAATTCTTCAACTTCCGGTAATTTCCTCCCCCTCCCTCCCTTCAAGAGCAAGATGATTGTATCTAGCACCCACTGCCTTTGTGTCAGGTTGTGGCTGGGAGCTCCCAGACTTCACTGTTTGGCTCCTCTCATCACTTCTTGATTGCTACAGGGCTTTGTTCAAGTTGGTCCGGGTTACCAAACCAGGAGAAGTGCCTGTACGTGAGGTCTTTTAACGTGGGGAGACTGATGTACAAGCAGCCACCACACAATCCTTGACAGAGAAAGGCCCAGAATCCAATCGCATGGAGACCAAGATGATTGGGGGCCCTCTTCAGCTTCAGCCTTCCTCCGCTTTCACAGCTGTTGTGGTGGTCCTCATAGATCCAAGATTACGGAGACTCTTAATTTTCCACCACCTTCAGTCTGCTCTGCCGTTGAGGTCTTGTTTGGACCATGCTTTGCCTGGATCCTCCCCTTTGACCTCACCACCATGGGTGACCCTACCACGAGCTAAGCTCCAGATGGCATCGCTGTCAGTTTCTCAGGACGGCACCACGACAAGATGGCGGTACCCCAGAGAGGTTTATGTAGATGTGGTAATCTCGTGTGAGATGAGAGTGAGACCTTGGGAAAAGAGGACCATACTTCTATAGATCCTTATATAATGCATTTTGTGATGGCTAATTAATTTCCTGACATCTTCCATGTTGCTTTGTGTTCCAGCTTGTGTGTCTTGGGTCTAGCTGCAAGTCCGAAAGTGCAGTTTGGCCATGGTCCAAGTGCAGCCTTATTTCTTCCTAACTGAACCTTCCGCTAAATTAGGCGACGTGCAACTTTTGTCACAATTATTGGTGGGTGGTTGGGGGGTGGTGTGGCGGCTGAGAGGGCCACTACCTGCAGCACAGTAAAATGGTTGCTGACTCATCTGTACTTACCTCTGACAAGCACTGAAAGTTCAACAACATCCTGACTGGTGGTTCTGTAACCAGCAGGGCAATTAGTTTAGATGAAGAAGTACTCTTAACTTAAAAACAAACTTACCACAGTGACTGTAGGCAGGTGATTGATAGTTGTACAGGGTTGTTTGCAAGCAAATTTCATGAACTCAGGAGCCTCAGAAACCACGACAGAACCACGCTTGCATTCCAATGTTGTGCAAACCACATGACCCACAGTAGTTGCCTCTTCTAGATTATAAAAACAAACATATTTGTTTTGTCAGTCTCTGGTTTGAAATGCTAATATAATTAATTTAATCATTCACTTTCTGGAGAGTAGTGACAGAAATACAGGTAAATGTTGAACTTGTAGATTTACCTTATGAATGTACTGACTCTTACAAACCAGGAAGGTCCCAAGTTTAGCCGTGGACTTGTAAGCATCAGAATTTCTTTTGATGTTTTGCACTGTGATTTCTTTCAGAGCTTTCCAAGGTTTCACTTTTTAGTTGGATTAGAAATTCCATGACTGCCTGACTGTCAAGGAGGGGTGATTAGACTCTGTTATGCAGGTGTCAAACATTATCTTACAATTTTGAAGCATCTGGAAAAACACAAGAAAAAGTTTGTGAAGTCTTTGCAGTTACCTGGTAATGTGGTCTGATATTCAACTAATTCACAATAATTGACAAAAACACAGTCTGCAAAGGGAATTACAGAGACATGAGAGAGGAGCTTGCCCAGGTGGATTGGGGGAGGATACTGTCAGGGATGACGGAAGAGCAGAGATCACTGAAGTTCCTGGGAATTGTTCACCAGGTGCAGGATAGAATTGTCACAGAGGAAGAAATGACAGGGGTAGGCAACCGTGGTTGACAAAGGAAGTTAAGAACTGCATATAAGGTCGCACAAGTGAGTGGGAAGTTAGATGATTGGCAACTTTTTGAAGTCCAACAAAGGCAACTAAAAACCCTATACGAAAGGAAAAGATGAAATATGAGGGCAGACTAGTCAGTAATATAAAGCAGGATACTGTAAGTTTTTCCAGTTATATAAAGAGTAAAAGGGAGGTGAGAGTTGTTATTGGACCAGTGGAAAAGGATGCGAGTGGGGTAGTAATGGGGGACAAAGAAATTGCAGATGAACTTAATGGGTACTTTTCATCTGTCTTCACTGTGGAAGACATTAGCAGTGTGCCAGAGGTCCGAGAGTATCAGGGAGCAGGAGTGAGTGCCTTTGCTATTACAAAGGAAAAAGTGCGAGGCAAACTGGAAGGTCTTAAGGTGGATAAGTCACCTGAACCAGATGGATTACATCGGAGAGACCTGAGAGAGGTTGCCGAAGAGATAACAGATGCATTGGTCAAAATCTTTCAAGAATCACTTGATTCTGGCATGGTTTCGGAGGACAGGAATAGTGCAAATGTCACTCTACACTTTAAGAAGTGAGGAAGGCAAAAGAAAGGAAATCTTAGGCCAGTTAGCCTAACTTCAGTAGTTGTGTAAGTGTTGGAATCTATTATTAAGGATGAGCTTTCGGCGTACTTGGAGACCAGTGATAAAATAAGTCAAAGTCAGCATGGTTTCTGTGAAGGGAAATTTTGCCTGACAAATCTGTTAGAGTTCTTCAAGGAAGTAACCAGCAGGGTGGACAAAGGAGAGGCAGTGGATGTAATTGACTTGGATTTTCAAAAGGTATTTGATAAGGTGCCACATATGAGGCTGCTTAATAAGATAAACTCTGATTCTCTAGATGGCGCTCACGCTGTGAGGTCACTTCTCGGCTTCGCTCCGTTACTTTTTCATTTTATATCTATGATTACCTTTATTTAATTTACTTTTAAGTTTGGATTTTGAACCTTGAAGAGATGAGTAAAGAAACAGTTACAAGACCTAAAGTCCGAGACAAATAAACCTGCAAAAGATGCTGATGGCGACGGAAAAAAGCAACCTGATCCTAAACATCCTGAGATAACTTATGAATTGTTGATGAAGTTGTTTCATGAACAAGCTGATGAAATACGCTGAGGCTTTAAAGGAGAGATTATGGCAATTATGCAATCTTTTGGTGTGCTTGACCATCAAGTTTAACAGCAACAAAACACAATCACCGAACTGAAGGAGGATGCACGAAAGAAAGATGAAAAAATCGGGAGTTTGGAACTAAAAGTTTCTTCGACAGATAAACAGCTGGAGAGTCTTAAATTTAAGATTGCTGATCTGGAAAACCGATCCAGAAGAAAGAACTTATGTGTAATTGGTCTCCCTGAGGGATTGAGACAGGAGACCCTTCAGTATTCTTTTCTGAACTTTTAAAGACTGCGTTTAGCTCTGAATTCCGGGATTTTCGATCGCGTGTATCGTATTTTTCGGAATAAATCAGATTCTCAGTCTAAACTGAGACCAGTAATCATCTGATTTCATTATGTCCATGTCAAAGAGCAACTCATACGAGTAGCCCGACGGCAGGGAATGATTAAATTTCAAGACCATCAATTCCGATTGTATGAGGATTTCAGCCCCGAATTAATGAGAGCGCGATTGGCTTTCAAACCTCTGATGATGGAATGTTACCAAAAAGATCTCAAACCAGTGTTACTGTATCCTACCTGTTTAAGAATTTCTCCTCCGAACAGCCAGCAACTTTTCTTCAACTCTACAAGTGCAACTCGAAGCTTTCTGGAAGAACTTGAATCAGCCGCCACAGTTTAATTAATATACGATCCTTGTGCTATTAGCTTTGGCTTTTCATTTTTTCTCAAATTCTATTAATCATATGATTCATTTTTGAAGATTGACTTTTATAAGTATAAGACTTCTAGTGTTGCTATTCTTTATATTTAATTTTACCGTTGTTATCGGTTATTTTTTATTTTTTTTATTATTGTATGTGGGGGAATATCATGTTTTTTCTCCATGTGGTATAACCATGATGGCGTTTTGTCGTCTTCTTCCCATAATACCTTTTCTTTTTACCGCGCCATCTTTTTGGGTTCTTCTTCCCATAATACTTTAATTTCCGGATATGGCTTTTTTTTTTCATTCAACTGTTCTCCTTTACAAATATTTTATATTGAATAGTATGTATTGGTATCTCTTTTTTTCTCTTTATTTTATTAGCATGTTAGTGATTATAATACTAAGGTATTTTATTTTACTATACCTGTTAAGTTTATTGCCCTTTTCGCTGTTATAGTGTAGTTTTGTTAGGTGTTCTTTTTACCAACATATACCTGGGAGCTGCCTTCTGGAGAAATGGGGGGACATTTAGTCTTAGCTAGCTTTTTGGCCTTTCTTGGCTTAGTTTTAGGGTTTCTTGGATGGTGGGTGGGGGGGGCTTATTCTTTTTTTCCTCAATGGGCTAAATTTGAACTACAACAATATCTGTATTGTAGCAGCTTCCGTCTCCTTTCCAAATGCTGGTTCCTCTTCCGGTTACATGAGTTTCTACTCTGGTTAATTCTTTATATACCAAAAGATTGATTCAAGGTTTACATGGCTCAGAGGATTAATTTTGTTTCTTGGAATACAAATGGACTAAACCATCCGATTAAAAGGAAAAAGATTTTTAAAGTATTCCATAGAATGTATGCCCATTTAATTTTTGCCCAAGAAACTTATGTGAGGAAAGAGGATAATCAGCGTTTTTTTAAGTTTTGGAAGGAATAACAGTATCACTCAAACTCCAAAGCTAAAGTGAGAGGAGTTCCAATTTTTATAGATTCTTCAATTGCATTTGTACATCACAATACCTTCTCTGACCTGAATGGTAGATTTTTGTTAATTACCGGTCTTTTTAATAAGAAAGTTGTTATGGTTAATGTTTATGCCCCGAATGTGGACTACCCTGAATTTTTTGAACAATTATTTACCTCCTTTCCTAATTTAAGTGATTACATGTTGATAATGGGGGGTGACTTTAATTGCTGCTTAAATCCTTCGATGGATAAATCTGTACCAACTCAGGCACTACTGAATAAGTCGGCCACTTTTATCAATTCATTTTAGATTGATTCTGGAATCTCCACGATTTGGAGATTTCTACATCCCAAAGATAAAGAATTTTCTTTCTTTTCACACATACATCGTATTTATTCTAGGATTAACTTTTTATTATAGACGCTTGTTTAATTCCATCTGTAATTGAGTGTAACTATCATATCATTGCCATATCTGATCATGCACCATTGAATCTCTATTAAGTTATGGGATACACCTTCTAATACTAGACAATGGCGTTTTAATTCCAACTTACTTCAAGACTCAGATTTTGTAAAATTTATTAAGGATCAGATTGACTTTTTTTTAACCAATACTATGGATGAAATTCCCATTGGGGTTATATGGGACACTTTTAAAGCTTATATCCATGGTCAGATCATTTCCTACTCGGCTGGATTGAAAAAACGCACTAAGAATGAAATACTTGTGTTGATTGATAAGATTAAAGACCTCAGTAAACAATATGCCACTGCTCCTAATGAGGAGCTTTACAGGCAGAGAGTTGAACTTCAAATGGAGCATAGTTTACTCTTAATATCGTCAATAGAAAATCAATTGATAAAAAACAAGAAGTGAGTTTTATATACATAGTGATAAATCTGGTAAATTATTAGCCAATCAATTAAAAACAGCTTCGGTTAAACGTCAAATTACTAAAATTCGTAAACCTAATGATATTTCAACAGTTGATCATGATGAGATTAATAAATCTTTTCAAGAATTTTATACATCTTTATATCAGTCAGAATTTCCTCATGATCCTAGGGAGATGTAAGATTTTTTAAGGAATTTGAACTTTCCGAAATTAACACCCGAAGAACACCCGGCCCAGACGGCTATACAGCAGAATTTTTAAAGTTTTTTTCTTTTATTCTTTCTCCCCAGTTGTGCAGAGTTTTTAGAGATGCAATTATTTTAGGTAAACTACCACAATCGTTTTATGGAGCTTTTATTTCCTTAATTAAAAAAAAAATAAGGATCCCACTGAATGTGCATCATATAGACCGATATCCTTATTGAATGTTGATTCAAAATTTTTTTCTAAAGTATTAGCATCTAGGTTAGAAAAGTTATTACCTCAAATTATTTCCGCAGATCAAACTGGATTTATTAAAAATCGTTATTCATCTTTTAATATTAGGAGAGTAATAAATATTATTTATACTCCTTCACTGAGAACTCCAGAATGTGTTAGATGCTGAGAAAGCGTTTGACAGAGTTGAATGGCCCAATTTATTTACCACGCTTGAGAAGTTTAATTTTAGCCCGATATTTATATCCTGGATGAAACTGATATATCATACTCCTTTAGCTTCAGTTTTGACTAATAATCAAAGATTCCCTTTTTTCGATTATTTCATGGCACTAGGCAGGGTTGTCCTTTATTATTTGATATTGCTTTAGAACCTTTAGCAATTGCAATTCGAGATTCACCAAATATTTTTGGTATTACTCGTGGGAAAGAGATACGTAAGTTATCATTATATGCAGATGATCTACTATTATATAATTCTGACCAGAAAAATCCATTCCTGCAACTTTATCCTTGTTGGATAAGTTTAGTAAATTTTCTGGTTATAAACTGAATCTTAATAAGAGTGAACTTTTTCCGTTAAATATGATGGTTCCAAACTATAAATGTTTAACATTTAGATTAGCTACTGATCAATTTACTTATTTAGGAGTTAAAATTACTAAGAAGCATAGGGATTTACTAAGGTTAATTTTGTACCCTTACTTTATCAGGTTAGAGATTTGATGTTTTTGTCATTAATTGGTTGGATTAACGCTGTTAAGATGATTATTTTTCCTAAGTTTCTATATTTATTTCAAGCACTGCCAATTTTTGTTCGGAAATCTTATTTTGATAATGTTGATTCAAAAATTTCCTGATATGGCAGAATAAAAATCCTAGACTAGGTAAAAGATATTTACAGAAGTCCAAAAAGGAGGGTGGCTTAGCATTGCCAAACTTTAGATTCTACTATTGGGCAATTAATATTCGTTATTTAAATTTTTGGACACGGAATTGGGACACAGTTTCAAGTCCTCAATGGGTTAATCTTGAATGTAATTCTGTCTCAGGGTTTTCATTGGGTTCTATTTTAGGAACCCCACTTCCTTTTGCCTTTTCTAAATTGGTCAAACAAATGGATAACCCAATAGTTAAATATACTCTTCGAATATGGTTTCAGTTTCAAAAATTTTTTGGACTGAATCAATTTATTTTAACTAGCCCTATTATATCCAACTTTCTTTTTCAACCCTCTTTTTTGGATCAAGCATATCTGGTCTGGAAAACAAAAGGTATAAATTTTTCTGATTTATTCTTAGATAATTGTTTTATTTCTTTTGAACAATTATCTAATAAATATAACTTACCTAGATCACATTTTTTTTAGATATTTACAGATTAGAAATTTTTAAAATACTGTTCTTACTGCCTTTCCGATTTCATATTCTACTGATATAATGGAAAGAATTTTGGATTTAAACCTTTTTCAGAAAGGTTCAGTGGCAATTATTTATAATATGATAAGGAAAATAAATCCAGATGTTTCCAATACAGTTAAGAACGACTGGGAAAGGGAACTTAAGCTTACCTTACCTACTTAGAAATGGCAAAAAAATTTCCAACTAGTTAACTTCCTCTATTTGTGCTAAACATGCATTGATACAGTTTAAAGTTGTACATAGGGCTCATATGTCTAAGGATAAATTAGCTCGTTATTACTCTCATATAAACTCTGTATGTGATAGATGTAATACTGAGATAGCCTCATTAACTCATATGTTTTGGTCTTGCCCTTTATTGAAGAAATATTGGGACGATATTTTTGATATTATTTCAACTGTCTTGAATATTGATTTACAACCTCATCCTATTACTGCCATCTTTGGTTTACCAATGATAGAAAAACATCATTTGACCTCTTCAGCTTGTCGGATGATTGCTTTTGTTACTTAATGGCTAGAAGATGTATACTATTGAATTGGAAAGAGAATAGTCCTCCAACTACATTTCATTGGTTTTCTCAAACTATATCTTGTTTAAATCTAGAAAAAATTAGAGGTGTCATTTATGATCCATCTATTAAATTTGATGAGACTTGGAGACCATTTATTCAATATTTCCACGTGATGTAATTTGACCCTTGCCAAATCTATTTTGTGATTTTAATATATGGGGAGAGGAGCGGAAGTGGCGACACTATTGGTTCTATCTGAGGTATCATAATAGCCCTTTCTTTTCTTTTTCTTTTCCTTAGTTTTCTTTTAGTTTGGGTAGATTAGTTTTTTTTTAGGGGATTTTTTTTCTTTTTCTTTTTTTACGATACTTTTTTATTTTATGTATACTCTTTATATATTTTATTATTAATCTGTGTGATTTTGGGAGGTTTCCTAACTATGTGTTACCTGACTGTATACTTTTATAATAATTATTATTAATTAATACAATCCCAATTGCTCTGTACTTATTTTTTGTAATATGTATGATGTTGAAACTAATAGAAAGATTGAAAAAGAACAAGATAAACTCGTATGGAGTTACAGGAAAGATACTGGCATGGATAGAGGAATGGTGGACAGGCGGGAGTTAGTGAGCGGGAATAGAAGGGGCCTTTTTTGGTTGGCTGCCACCGACTAGTTCCTCAAGGTCAGTGTGGGACTGTTATTTTTCACATTATTTGTCAATGATTTGGATAATGGAATTAATGGCTTTGTGGCAACGTTTGCAGATGATACAAAGATGGGTGGAGAGGTAGGTAGTGCTGAGGAAGCAATGTGATTGCAGCAAGACTTAGACAAATTGGAAGAATGGGCAAAGAAGTGGGAGATAGAATATAGTGTTGGGAAATGTATAATAATGCATTTTGGTGAAAGGAACAATAGTGTGGACTATTATCTAAATGGGGAGAATATTCAAACATCAAACGTGCAGTGTGACTTAGAAGTCCTCGTGTAAGACTCCCAGAAGGTTAATTTACAGGTTGAATCTGTGGTAAAGAAGGCAAATGCATTGTTGCAATTATTTCAAGGGGAATAGAATGTATAAGCATGGAGATACTGCTGAGCCTTTATCAGACACTAGTCAGGTTGCGCTTAGAGTGTTGTCAACAATTTTGGGCCCCATATCTCAGAAAGGATGTGTTGTCATTGGAGAGAGTCCAGAGGAGGTTCATGAGGTTGATTCTGGGAATGAAGCGGTTAACATATGTGGAGCGTTTGGCTGCTTTGGACCTATACTCACTGGAATTTATAAGAATGTGGGGAGATCTCGTTGAAACCTACCGAATGTTGAAAGGGTTGATGTGGAGAAGATGTTTCCAATGGTAGGGGTATCCAGAGCTATAGAGAGCACAGCCTCAAAATTGAGGGGTGACCTTTTAGAGCAGAAGTGAGGAGGAATATTTTTAGCCAGATAGAAGTGAAACTGTGGAATGCTTTGCCACAGCTGTGATGGAGGCCAAGTCCGTGGGTATATTTAAGGTGGAAGTTGATAGTTTCCTTATCAGTCAGGGCATCAAAGGACATGGCGAGAAGGCAGGTGTATGTAGTTGAGTGGGATTTGGGATCAGCCATGGTGGAATGGTGGAGCAGACTCGATGGGCTGATTGACCTAATTCTGCTCCTATGTCTTATGGAAGTTCAGTACTGTTGCTGCTCTCCCTAGGACTGGGCATCCTGCAAAGATCACATCAAGAGCAGAACTTGCAGTGCTGAAGGAGGTGAAAAAGAACCTAAGGGTAACAGCAAAAGACCTGCAGAAATCTCTAGAACTTGTTAAAGTCTCTGTTCTTATGTCTACTATAAAAATACTGGTAAGAATGGTATTCATGGAAGGATACCATGGAGGAAACCACCACTGTTCTTCAAAAAGGAAATGTTGCTGTACATCTCAAATTTGAAAAGGACCACCTGGATGTTCCACAATGCTTCTGGGATGATGTTCAATGGACAGATGAGACAAAAGTTGAACGTTTGACAGAAATGCTGTGGAGGAAATGGGGCACTGCACGCCAACACCAGCACCTCATCCCAAGTGTGGAGTATAGTTGAAGGACCATCATGGTTTGTGGCTGCTTTTCTCCCTCAGAGCCTGGATAGCTTGCAGTCCTTGAGGGAACAAAGAATTCCAAATTGTACTAAGACATTTTACAAGCCAATGTCAGGGTAGTGGTCCATTACTTAAAGCTTAATAAAAGTTGGATGATGCAACAAGACATGCTCTGAAACACAAGATTAAATCAACAACAGAATGGTCTGAAAACAAGAAAATTTGTGTTTCAGAATGGCCAAGTCAGAGTCCAGACCTTAACTCAATTGAGATGCTGTGGCATGACTTGAAGTGGGTTTTTTGATCGTATTCTAGAAATATTGATGAACTGAAATAGTTTTGTATGGAAGAATGATCTAAAATTCCTTCTGGCCTTTGTGCAAGTCTGATCGGCATCTACAGGGAATGTTTGGTGGAGGTTATTGCTGCTAAAGGAGGTTCCTCCAGCTACTAAATACAAGGGTTCGCATACTATTTCCAGCCTGAACTGTGAATGATTAACAATGTGTTCAATAAAAACATGGAAAGTATAATTGTTTTTATGTTATTGATTTAGGCAGATTGTGCTTGTCTATTATTGTGACTAAGATGAAGATCATAGTAAAATTCTTTTACTCTAGTAGGGACATGGGTTGGCTGGCGTATGTAGTGTATGTTGGCCAGACGGGGGACATGGTGGAAACCTGCATCAAGGAGCACAGGAGGGGTATCCGTTTGGGTTCCTGTAAAAATCGGCGGGAGCAGAACACTGCAATTGCAATGGCCATAGGATTGACTTCAACAGCACAAAACTACAGGTTTCCCTCGCTACCCGAAGGTAGAGTGTTCTTATGAAATGGTTCGTAAGCCGGAATGTCGTAAAGTGAATAAGCAATTACCATTTATTAATACGGGAAACATTTTTGAGCGTTCCCAGACCCAAAAAATAACCTACAAAACTATGCCAAATAACACATAAAACCTAAAATAACAGTAAGATATAGTAAAAGCAGGAATGATATGATAAATACACAGCCTATATACTTTTCTACAATCATTGAAGCACTGTCTATCGCAGTGAAAATCTCACGCAAGCGCTCTCGGCAGAAACACTCGGCGCAAGCGCTCTCGGCAGAAACACTCTCTCCAGTAAACTTTAAGATATGAAGCTGCCAAATCATACCAAATAACACATAAAAATACACAGCCTATATAAAGTAGAAATAATGTATGTACAGTGTAGTATCACTTACTGAAATCGGGAAGACAGCGAGCACACTGATGATGGTGTGTTAGAGGTTGGGGTGGTGGGACACTGGGGTGTCATCTCATCGTCGTCTGTTTCCATCAGGGCAGGCACGTTATCTTCTTCTATGTCTGTCTGCCTCGATGTCGAAGGTCGAGGTTCGTCGTCTGCTGTGGCTGATGTGGAAGGCTTGAAAAACGACAGTATGCTTGACTGCTTAGCCTCGTGCATTTTTCTATCCTACAGTTCTTCGTAAGCACTCAAACCATCCTGCAAATGTGCCCTAAACCTACGTACCATTTCAAAATTAAAGTCGTACTTTTCTGCAATCATTGTTGTCAATTGCAGCGAAAATCTCACGCAGTTGCTTCACGTTCAGTTCCTGGATGACTTCACTTTCGGTCCATTCGCTACTGCGTTCGGTTTCGATTGTTATCCTTTCCTCTTCCAATTGCATCAGCTCTTCACCTATCAGTTCTTGGTCATGGGATGCCAAAACCTCTTCAACATCATCTTCGTCAACTTCCACAAGCCAAGCTCACTTTGTCCTTACTTCATTCACCACGATCGAAACGCTTAATTATGTCTAGTGTTACGCTAAGTGTAACACCCTTACGAGCTCTTTTAGGCTTTTCCGATACCTTAGAACTCATCTTGTAAACAGATGCTCAAAATAAATCGACATAATGCACAGATGCTCTCAGTCACGTGTTTAAGCATTGCCGGCTAGAATGCAGTTCTGGGGGAGCAGCTTGGCTGCTCGGGGTGCATGCTGCCTTTTTTCATAACAGTGAAAACACCTTCTGTTAGCAAAAACAGGTAACTAATGTAGGTCTTTCGTAACAGCGGGGTGTCGCAAAGCGAACGTCTGAAAAGCGGGGGACACCTGTACGCCAGTGGCTTTTGGGACCACCTGGTAAAGGAAGCCATTGAAATAAAACTAGAGGAAAAGAATTTTAACAAAGAAGAAGGTCTCACACTGAGTAAGAACTGGAATTCAATTGTAAACAAGGTGGGAGAGTGGAAAGCTGGATGAGAATTAACTGATCAGGAGAGACGGACTATGGGGTATAAATATCACCAACCAAGACATGCACAGGCATCATCCTTGAAGAAGATGGCAGAGTTTGTCATTGAAACATTAGCTATAGTTGATATGTCTACCTGGCTGGAAGCCAGAGAATCCATTTGTCAGAGGGGATTACTTTATTCAACTTTACTGGAACCATTATTGAATTGTCCACAACCTATGACTTTCAAAGACTCTTCATCTCATATTATCGATTTTTATTGTTTATTTATTATTAATGTTTCTTTTTTATGTTGTATTTGCTTAGGTTGTTAATTCCAAGTCTTTATTCTTCCTCCTTCCACCACAATAATGTGCTCCACGCTCCAGCCCTGCCTTTCTTGATTACCACATTATTCAGTGCGTAAAAGCATGCATATGTGGTTGAGAGCTTCAGGTGGTTTTCAGACCAAACATCAGAATGGGGAAGAATATGATATAAGTGACTTTCACCGTTGAATGATTGTTGGTCCCACTTGGAGTGATTGAGCATCTCAATCTGCTGATCTCCTGGAATTTTCATGCATGAAGTCTATAGAATTTACAGAGATTATGCGATTAAAAAAAAAATGCAGAAAGCAGCAGTTCTCTATGAGAAAATGCCTTGTTAATGAGAGCGGTCAGAGGGGAATGGTCAGATGGGTTCAAGCTAACAGGAAGGTGAGGGTAACTCAAATCACCACGCATTACAACAGTTATGTGCAGAAGAGCATCTCTGAATACACAACACATCACACCTTGAAGTGGATGAGCTGCAGTGGCAGAATACCACAAGCATACACTTAATGGCCTCTTTATTAGCTACAGGAAGTTGAGAAGTGGGACCTCAAGGGTAGTAATCTCTGGATTGCTGCTGATGCCACTGGACAGTGACAATAGGAATAGAATGAAGCAGCAGATAAATGTGTGGCTGAAGAATTGGAGCAGGGGACAAGGATTCAGATTTCTGCATCATTGGGATCTCTTCTGGGGCAAGTATGACCAAGGGGGACGAATAGTGGGCAGATTTGCTAGAGCTGTTGGGAGTGGTTTAAACTAATATGGCGGGGGGGGCGGTGGGAACCAGTATGATGGAGCTGAGGATCAGCCAGCAGGTTGACAAGTAGATGATGGGTGCAACATGAATGTAAGGAAGGACAAGTCAATGATTGGGTACAAATGCAGAAAGTTAAATTGTACAACAGGGGCAAAATTCCAAAGGTCGAAGAATGCAGGACTGAAGGTGTTGTATTTAACGCACGTAGAATTCAGAATAAGGTGGATGAACTTGTGGCACAGTTAAGATTTGTTGGTATGACATTGTGGGCATCACTGAATCATGGCTGAAGGAAGATCACAGTTGGGAGCTTACTATCAAAGGATATATACTTTGTATTGAAATGACAGGGAGAAAGGCATATTGGTAAGAGATGGAATTACATCTTTACAAAGATGTGACACGGTCAGAGAATGTTAAATATTTGTAGGTGGAGTTAAGAAACTGCAAGGGTAAAAGAACCATTATGGGAATCATATGTAGACTGCCAAATGGTAGTCAAGATGTGGGGTTGAGATTGCAAAGGGAGCTGGAAAGGAATGTAATAAGGGTCACGTCACAATTGTAATGGCGATATGTAATATACAGAGGGATTGGGAAAATCAGGTTGTTGTCAGATCACTGAAGGGAACTTGTTGAATGCCTACGAGATGGCTTTTTAGAGAATCTTGTGCTTGAGCATACTAGGGGAAAAGCTACCTTGGATTTGGTGTTGTGTAATAATCCAGATTTTAATAAAAAACTTAAGGTAAAGGAACTCTTAGGAGACAGTGATCATAATATGATTGAATTCATACTGCAGTTTGAGAGGGAGAAGCATAGGTCATATGTATTAGTACTGCAGTTAATAAAGGGAATTGCAGAGGCAATGAATTCAGAGCTTGCCCAGGTGGATTGGAGGGTGATACTGGTGTGGGTGATGGTAGAACAGAGGTGGCTGAAGTTTCTGGGAATAGTACACAGGGTGCAGGATAGATATAAAACAAAGAAACATTGAAAACCTACAGCACAATACAGGCCCTTCGGCCCACAAAGTTGTGCCGAACATTTCCCTACCTTAGAAATTACTAGGCTTACCCATAGTCCTCTATTTTTCTAAGCTCCATGTATCTATTCAAAAGTTTCTTAAAAGACCCTAACATATCCGCCTTCATCACCGTTGCCAGCAATCCATTCTGTCCTACAGAAGTTGTTCTCAAATGGCAGGGATAGGCAACCATGGCTGACAAAGGAAATTAAGGACTGCATAAAAGCCAAGGAGAGGGCATATAATGTAGAAAAAGTAAGTGGGAAGTTGAATGACTGGCAACTTTTAAAAATCCAACAAAAGACAACTAATCAAAAACCATAAGATGGGATAAGATGAAATATGAAGGTAAATTAGTCAATAGTATAAAACAGGATGCTAACAATTTTTTCAGTTCTATAAAGTGTAAAAGGGAGGTGAGAGTTGATATTGACCACTGGAAAATGATGCTGGTGAGATAATAATGGGAGATAAAGAAATGGCAGATGAACATAGAGACATAGAAAATAGGTGCAGGAATAGGCCATTCGGCCCTTCGAGCCTGCACCGCCATTCAGTATGATCATGGCTGATCATCCAACTCAGAACCTTGTACCAGCCTTCCCTCCATACCCCCTGATCCCTTTAGCCACAAGGGCCATATCTAACTCCCTCTTAAATATAGCCAATGAACTGGCCTCAACTGTTTCCTGTGGCAGAGAATTCCACAGATTCACCACTCTCTGTGTGAAGAAGTTTTTCCTAATCTCGGTCCTAAAAGGTTTCCCCTTTATCCTCAAACTGTGACCCCTCGTTCTGGACTTCCCCAACATCGGGAACAATCTTCCTGCATCTAGCCTGTCCAATCCCTTTAGGATTTTATACGTTTCAATCAGATCCCCCCTCAATCTTCTAAATTTCAACAAGTACAAGCCCAGTTCATCCAGTCTTTCTTCATATGAAAGTCCTGCCATCCCAGGAATCAATCTGGTGAACCTTCTTTGTACTCCCTCTATGGCAAGGATGTCTTTCCTCAGATTAGGGGACCAAAACTGCACACAATACTTCAGGTGTGGTCTCACCAAGGCCTTGTACAACTGCAGTAGTACCTCCCTGCTCCTGTACTCGAATCCTCTCGCTATAAATGCCAGCATACCATTTGCCTTTTTCACCGCCTGCTGTACCTGCATGCCCACTTTCAATGACTGGTGTATAATGACACCCAGGTCTCGTTGCACCTCCCCTTTTCCTAATCGGCCACCATTCAGATAATAATCTATTTTCCTATTTTTGCCACCAAAGTGGATAACTTCACATTTATCCACATTAAATTGCATCTGCCATGAATTTGCCCACTCACCCAACCTATCCAAGTCACCCTGCATCCTCTTAGCATCCTCCTCACAGCTAACACTGCCACCCAGCTTCGTGTCATCCGCAAACTTGGAGATGCTGCATTTAATTCCCTCATCCAAGTCATTAATATATATTGTAAACAACTGGGGTCCCAGCACTGAGCCTTGCGGTACCCCACTAGTCACTGCCTGCCATTCTGAAAAGATCCTGTTTATTCCCACTCTTTGCTTCCTGTCTGCCAACCAATTCTCTATCCACATCAATACCTTACCCCCAATACCGTGTGCTTTAAGTTTGCACACTAATCTTCTGTGTGGGACCTTGTCAAAAGCCTTTTGAAAATCCAAATATACCACATCCACTGGTTCTCCCCTATCCACTCTACTAGTTACATCCTCAAAAAATTCTATGAGATTCGTCAGACATGATTTTCCTTTCACAAATCCATGCTGACTTTGTCTGATGATTTCACCGCTTTCCAAATGTGCTGTTAGCACTGACTCTAGCAGTTTCCCCACCACCGACGTTAGGCTAACCGGTCTATAATTCCCCAGTTTCTCTCTCCCTCCTTTTTGAAAAAGTGGGGTTACATTAGCCACCCTCCAATCTTCAGGAATTAGTCCAGAATCTAAAGAGTTTTGAAAAATTATCACTAATGCATCCACTATTTCTTGGGCTACTTCCTTAAGCACTCTGGGATGCAGACCATCTGGCCCTAGGGATTTATCTGCCTTTAATCCCTTCAATTTACCTAACACCACTTGCCTACTAACATGTATTTCCCTCAGTTCCTCCATCTCACTGGACCCTCTGTCCCCTACTATTTCCGGAGAATTATTTATGTCCTCCTTAGTGAAGACAGAACCAAAGTATTTATTCAATTAGTCTGTCATGTCCTTGCTCCCCATAATCAATTCACCTGTTTCTGTCTGTAGGGGACTTACATTTGTCTTAACCAATCTTTTTCTCTTCACATATCTATAAAAGCTTTTACAGTCAGTTTTTATGTTCCCTGCCAGTTTTCTCTCATAATCTTTTTTCCCCTTCCTAATTAAGCCCTTTATCCTCCTCTGCTGAACTCTGAATTTCTCCCAGTCCTCCGGTGAGCCACTTTTTCTGGCTAATTTGTATGCTTCTTCTTTGGAATTGATACTATCCCTAATTTCCCTTGTCAGCCACGGGTGCACTACCTTCCTTGATTTATTCTTTTGCCAAACTGGGATGAACAATTGTTGTAGTTCATCCATGCGATCTTTAAATGCTTGCCATTGCATATCCACCGTCAACCCTTTAAGTGTCATTTGACAGTCTATCTTAGCTAATTCACATCTCATACCTTCAAAGTTACCTTTCTTTAAGTTCAGAACCTTTGTTTCTGAATTAACTATGTCACTCTCCATCTTAATGAAGAATTCCACCATATTATGGTCACTCTTACCCAAGGGGCCTCTCACGACAAGATTGCTAATTAACCCTTCCTCATTGCTCAATACCCAGTGCAGAATAGCCTACTCTCTGGTTGGTTCCTCGACATGTTGGTTCAAAAAACCATCCCGCATACATTCCAAGAAATCCTCTTCCTCAGCACCCTTACCAATTTGGTTCACCCAATCTACATGTAGATTGAAGTCACCCATTATAACTGCTGTTCCTTTATTGCACACATTTCTAATTTCCTGTTTAATACCATCCCCAACCTCACTACTACTGTTAGGTGGCCTGTACACAACTCCCACCAGCGTTTTCTGCCCCTTAGTGTTATGCAGCTCTACCCATATCGATTCCACATCCTCCCAGCTTATGTCCTTCCTTTCTATTGTGTTAATCTCCTCTCTAACCAGCAACGCCACCCCACCTCCTTTTCTTTCATGTCTATCCCTCCTGAATATTGAATATCCCTGAATGTTGAGCTCCCATCCTTGGTCACCCTGGAGCCATGTCTCTGCGATCCCAACTATATCATATTCATTAATAACAATCTGCACTTTTAATTCATTCACCTTGTTGTGAATGCTCCTTGCATTGAACACAAAGCCTTCAGGCGCGCTTTTACAACTCTCTTAGCCCTTATACAATTATGTTGAAAAGTGGCCCTTTTTGATGCTTGCCCTGGATTTGTCGGCCTGCCACTTTTACTTTTCACCTTACTACTTTTTGCTTCTACCCTTGTTTTACACCCCTCTGTCTCTCTGCACTGGTTCCCATCCCCCTGTTGTGAACTAACCTCCTCTCGCCTAGCCTCTTTAATTTGATTCCCACCCCGCAACCATTCTAGTTTAAAGTCACCTCAGTAACCCTCGCTAATCTCCCTGCCAGGATAACTTAATAAGTACTTTGCATTAGTCTTTGCTATGTAAACACTAGCAGTGTGCCAGTAGTCTGTGATTGTCGGGGGGTGGGAATGAGTGCCATTGCTATTACGAAGGGGAAGTGCTAGGCAGATTGAAAGATATAAAAGTGGATAAGTCAGCTGGACCAGATGGACTGAATCCCAGAATTCTGAAAGAGGCCGCTGAAGAGATAGCAGATGCATTGGTCATGAATTTTCAAGAATCACTTGACTGTGGCATGGTTCCAGAAGACTGGAAGATTCTAAATGTCACTCCACTCTTTAAGAAGGGAGAACGCAAAAGAAAGGAAATCTTAGGCTAGTTGGGCTAACCTCAGTGGTAGGGAAAGTGTCTGAAGCCATTGTTAAGGATGACGTTTCAGGGTACTTGGAGACTAATGATAAAGTAAGTCAAAGTCAGCATGGTTTCTTTAAAGGGAAATCTTGCATAATAAATCTGTTAGAGTTCTTCAAGGAGGAAACAAGCAGGGTGGACAAAGGAGAGGCAGTGGTAAACACGAGGAAATCTGCAGATGCTGGAAATTCAAGCAACATACACAAAATGCTGGTGGAACGCAGCAGGCCAGGCAGCATCTATAGGAAGAGGTTCAGTCGATGTTTTGGGCTGAGACCCTTCGTCAGGACACTGGCAATGGTTGTCATTTACTTGGATGTTCAGAAAGCATTTGATGTGGTGCCACACAGAAGGCTGCTTAACAAGAGAAAGTCCAATGGCATTACAGGAAGGATGTTGGCATGGAGAGTGGAATGGCTGAAAGATAGGAGGCAGCTAGTGGGAATAAAGGGAGCCTTTTCTGGTTGGCTGCTAGTGACTAGTGATGTTCCTCAGGGGTCAGTATTGGGACCGCTGCTTTTCACATTGTCTACCAATGATTTAGATAATGGAATTGATGGCTTTGTGGCAAAGTTTGCAGAAGATACAAAGATGGGTGGAGAGGTAAGTAGTGCTGAGGAAGCAATACAATTTCAGAAGGACAGACAAATTGAAAGTATGGGCAAAAAGGTGGCAGATGGAATACAGTGTTGGGAAATGTATGATAATGCATTTGGATAAAAAGAACAATAGTGTGGCCTATTATCTAAATGGGGAGAAAATTCAAACATCAGAGATGCAAAAGGACTGGGGAATCCTCATGCAAGATTCCCAGAAGGTTAATTTACAGGTTGAGTCTGGTAAAGGCAAATGCAATGTTGGCATTCATTTCAAGGGTAATAGAATATAATAACAAGGAGGTAATGCTGAGCCTTTATCAGACACTAGTCAGGCTGCACTTGGAGTATTGTCAACCATTTTGAGCCATATAGTTCAGAAGCGATCTGTTGTCATTGGCTAGAGTCCAGAGGAAGTTCGCAGGGATGAATCTGGGAATGAAAGGGTTAACATATGAGCATTTGGCACCTTTGGGCCTGTACTCACTGGAGTTTAGAAGAATGTAGGGGTGATCTCATTGAGGCGTACTGAATGTTGAAAGGATGGATGTGGAGAGGATATTTCCTATGATGGGGGTTTCCAAAGCTGGAGGGCACAGCCTCAAAATTGAGGGCGACCCTTTAGAACAGAAGCATGGAGGAATTTTTTTAGCCAGAGGGTAGTGAATCTGTGGACAGCTCTGCCACAGACAACTGGGAGGTCAAGAGGATGGGTATATTTAAAGTGCAAATAGATAGTTTCCTGATTGGGCAGGGCATCAACAGATATGACAAGAAGGCAGGTGTATGGGGTTGAGTGGTATCTGGGACCAGCCGTGATGGAGTGGCGGAACAGACTCGATGACTGACAGGCCTAATTCTGCTCCTATATCTTATGGTCTTATGGTCCAATGAAGTTGCCATTGAATGTACAATGTTGCTGGAGTGTATACTGTTCGGAAAACTTGTAGTTTGCCAGAAATTAGGGTGCAAGGGAAATTTTGTGCCATATAGCAGATAAAGTTAAGCTTTTAAAGCTCAAATTTTTTTCAGTAGCCTGAATTGGGAACTTGTCATAATGAAGGGTCTTTCCATGTGGTTTGGCAATCTACACAAAAGAAATCAATATCAATTTAATGTAAAGTATTCAAAAAACAAAACTCTTCAAATTCATATAATCTGAAATGGAAAAAAAGCTGGAAGAACTTTATAAATCAGACAGCATCCGTGGAGGAAGGAACAGCTAATATTTTAATCTGATGACCTTTCTCATAAAACCTGTCCTGAAGCATCTATATACTACTGAAACTCTCATGCTTTGTCTGTTTGTCTGTTGTGACCTCCAATTAGCGCAAACGGTGCATTACAGCAGCACTTTTTTGTGGCTAAATCGAATTAAAATGCGCTAACTTACAGAATGCAAGCAAAGTTCAGGGTTATTCGCTGAAAGTCAATGAATAACCTCATTCGCAAAAAATCAACAGGCTCCCTTTTAACCCGACAGATCTAACTGCCACCCATCAATAAGAGATAATTAAATCTTATTGTAATGACGTACTCTGAGACTCCCATAAAACCCTTTGCTGCAGTCGAAGGACAGCGGTGACTATATCACATCCATTTAGGAGAGCGCCAACCACATCAAGAATAATCAGCGTCCTTTGGTGTTAGTGCTTCATATCTTCTCTCCAGCATTAGGGTAAAAAAAAATGATCAGCCTAATTATGCCATCTGGAAAGGGAAGGGGGACATTATGGTCAAGAGATTACGCCAGATGTCGTCGGGAAGCGGTAAGGAGAGGGAGAGAACAAGAATCGGATGAAGCCAGGGCTGCACGACTCCAGGATCAAAGAGTCAGGACAAAAAAAGATGAGAGAAGAAGACAGGGGAGGAGAGGCATGCATGTCTCAAGGATCAGAGACAAACAACAAACAGCAGAAGAGCTGAAGAGACGGGGGATGAAAGGGCTGCATGTCTCCAGAATGACAAAAACAGGCACAGGAGGAGGAGAGAGGAAGAGACAAAGGAGCTGAGAAATGAGCGTGTCCAGGATCAGAGACAAAGAACAACCAGCAGAAGAAATGAAGAGACGGGGGAATGAAAGGACTGTACGTTTCCAGAATGACAACGAGAGGCACGAGGGTGACAGATAAACCAGAAATGATGCCATCAAAAGTGTCCTTCGTTAA
This sequence comes from Mobula hypostoma, assembly GCF_963921235.1. Taxonomy (NCBI): domain Eukaryota; kingdom Metazoa; phylum Chordata; class Chondrichthyes; order Myliobatiformes; family Myliobatidae; genus Mobula; species Mobula hypostoma. The sequence goes on from NC_086120.1 coordinate 3,461,430, forward strand.
ACGAGGAAGGGCTAAGTTTGCTTTGCTACGCGTCATTCTTCTTTAATAAACTGAGGTTTTCTACTTCGGTTTCCAAAGCAAAGCGATACCAGTAGCATTCAGGAAAACTTAATGTTCATTCTGGTCACATCAGACTGCACTACCCTTCTCTCAAAGGGTGCCCCAACGGGTCACCCCGCTGTCTGGTTACCACTGTTCCTCTTTCTTCACACATGCTGTTTGATCTGTTGATTATTTCCATTTTTTTTGTTTTATTGAATGTGATACATACTGTATTTTCACCGATTGGTTAGATTTACTAGGTAGATTGTCTAGATGCAGAATTCGTTCTTTGAGGAATGGTTAAGCAGATTTGGCCTAAACTATCTTGAGTTTAAGAAAGTGAGAGATGATTTTCCTTGAAATGTAGAAAGTCCATATAAAACTGAACAGGGTGTGGTGTCTATAACTAGAAGGCATAATTTCATAATAGCGGGCTGACCATTTTAGATGTTTTTTCATTCAAGAATCCTTGGATTTTTCTGCACTCAAGGGATGTGGCAGCTCAGTCACAGAAATGAAAGGATATTAGAGGATACACAGAATTATGAGTTTATTATAGGAGAGTGGTGGTATTGAGGTAACGGCTCACTCATGATCTTATTGAATGGTGGAGAAGATGTGACGAGCTGAACAGCCTACTTCTAGTTCTTGCACTCGCCTAATGTTTCATATCAATTTTATTACATTCACCTTAAGAAATGCTGCCACTTAACATTCTCATCAATTTACAGTTTATTTCTTTGTTTCATAGGTTTAAACACACATATAAGCATATTCTAGTGCATAAACTTCATTTATGTTTTCACAGTAAGCAATATAGAAGATAAGTAATGTTGTTGTAAATTCTCTGCAGGTGTCGGAGGATACTGTATTATTTTCAACTTCAAATGTAACAGATACGTGAAAGAAAATTAAGATTATTTCATGAAGAGATGGGTTATTGTTTAGTAGAATGAATTTCATATGCATGATCCTCAGAAGTGAAACAAATTATTATCTTATTCTTCAACAAATGTTTTGCGTAGCTGCGATATACTCTGTTCTACATTTGGTCTCACTAAAGCCCTGTACAGTTGTAGCCTTACATCTCTACTGATGTAGAGCGACCCTTTTGCAATAAAGACTAACAGGCTATTTGCTTTCTAATTTGTTTCCTCATTGAATTCACATTGTAGACTGTAAACAACTGAGGCCCAAGATCCTGTTGTAATCCACCATTTACATCCTGTCACCCTGAAAGTGATCAAGTTACTTCTTGATCCCTTGTCTTCACTATTATCCCAAATCCCCCATGAACAATCTTGTGTGACACTATAACATAAGGAAATCTAAATATTCCACGTTATTGATCCTGCTAGCTAAGTCCTCTTCGCTTTTATAAATTTTTGTTGATGCTGCTTGATAAGAGTACTATTTTTCTGGAAGCAGCTCTTGCAGCTCATTGCTGGTCCTCATCCAAGCATTAATGATGTATTTAATTCAGTTCCAGCACTCGAATATAGAATGTCATTGTGATTTATTTAATCTTTGTTTACAGTTTAAACATTGGCTCCACTGTATATACTTCTGAAACAATAGTTCATTTTAAATGCTTATGGCTATGTAGAATACTGATGTTTGTTACAGGGAGAAGTATATACTGGAGCAGGACATCCGAGAGAAAGAGGAGGCCATTAGGCAGAAAACCAATGAAGTACAGGTAAGTGTGTTGTGTTTACGAAGCAGATTGCCTTCAATGTTTCATGCAGTCATGAATTTAAAGGATATTGTTTAAGGCCTTGAGAACTCTTAGCAGAAATCTCACGGAACCAGGCAAGACATTAAGGGAATCTGATGAACTCTGACTGTTAGCTGTGAAATATTAACCTTAACCGAAAGTATCATTTGGTGCCCTTTTGCAAAGGCAATATAAAACAAGGAGAAAGGTGCTGAGAAAGAATAGAATCATAAATATTTCAAAATTAACAGATGTTTTGGAAGGGCTTTGACTTCAATTTGCACAGTATTTGTTTTACTGATAAATTAGTTTTGAACCTGGATGAGGTTAAATACTGTGCACATGTTAGAAGCCTCTTGTGTTGAGTACAATTAAATCTGCCTGGATTATCCATTTCTCACTTCTAGCCTTCAAGCTTTGTTACAGCCATGTAGTACTCTCTCTTACTGTACTGAGCTTGCCGCTGTTCTTCTGCTGAGTTGTAGTGCACCATTTATCCTTTCCCCTCTCTTGAAATACCTAATACAGATTTGCACTGTAATTTTTTTTTCTAGGACTAAATACTGCTGAATTTATAACACTCAGAATTTTTAAAATTTCTTTCTGGGAAATCTTTCCCATAATTTTGTCAAATTTCCTCAGTGATAGCATGCTGGATGTGTAGAGTGTGAGCATAGCTGGGAAGATCAACATCTTTTATCCATCCTTGATTGCCTCTAGAAGAAAGCAGTAAGTTGTTTTCTTGAACTTCTGCAGTACTTCTGATAATGATAGTTCCATGGTACTGTTGGGTGGGGAATTCTAAGATTTAACTCCACGCATTGGAGCAATGATATATTTTTGGGTCCAATTAATGTATGACTGAAAAAGGAACTTGCAGGTGACACTCTTCCCTGAACACAAAATACTCTGAAGATGCTGGGGTCAAAGCAACACCCACATCAAGCTGGAGGAACTCAGCAGGTCGGGCAGCATCCGTGGAAACGATCAGTGAACATTTCGGGCTGGAACCCTTCGTCAGGACTGAAGAGGGAAGGGGAAGAGGCCCTATAAAGAAGGTGGGGGGAGGGTGGGAAGGAGAAGGCTGGTAGGTTCCAGGTGAAAAACCGGTAAGGGGCAAGATAAAGGGGTGGGGGAGGGGAAGCAGGGAGGGGATAGGCAGGAAAGGTGAAGAAGGAATAGGGGAGAGCATAATGGGTAGTAGAAGGAGGCGGAACCATGACAGAGGTAGTAGGCAGCTGGGGGAGGGGGCAGAGTGAAACTGGGATAGGGGAAGGGAGAGGGAGGGAATTACTGGAAGTTGGAGAATTCTATGTTCATACCAAGGGGCTAGAGACTACCTAGACGGTATATGAGGTGTTGCTGCTCCAACCTGAGTTTAGCCTCATCATGGCTGCAGAGGAGGCAAGGTATGGACATATCCAAATGGGAATGTGGAGCAGAGTTGAAGTGGGTGGCAACCGGAAGATCCTATCTGGTGTGGTGGACAGAGCGGAGGTGTTCGACAAAGCGGTCCCCAATCTGCATCGGGTTTCACCGATGTAGAGGAGGCCGCACCGGATGCAATAGATGACCCCAACAGACTCACAAGTGAAGTGTTGCCTCACCTGGAAGGACTGTTTGGGGCCCTGAATGGTGGCAAGAGAGGAGGTGTAGGGACAAGTGTAGCACTTACGCTTACAGGGATAAGTGCCGGGTGGGAGATCTGTGGGGAGGGACATGTGGACCAGGGAGTCGCGGAGGGACGGATCCCTGCGGAAAGCGGAGAGGGGTGGAGAGGGAAAGATGTGCTTAGTGGTGGGGTCCTTTTGGGTGACCCCCTCTCTAATGTCAGCTTGTGATGAAGATATTAAATGCTTAAAGCTGACCTGGATGATTTGGATGAACTGCATACTTCTGATTTGTGTAATTAATGTTGGAAAGGCTTTGAAGCATCAGAGCATGCTTTTTGCTTTCATTTATAGCCACAGTATCTGTATGGTGAAAGGAAGATTAATGATGAGGTTGCTGGAGATGGTTGGACCTTGGACATTGCTTTGAGGAACTCCTGTAGTGGTACCCCAGAGAGAGTGTGATTAACCTCCAACAATTACGGCCTTCTTCCTTTGTGTGAATTATGATTCCAACATTTGGACCATTTCCCTTTGGTACCCATTGTGTGGTTTTACCAGGAGTCTTTGTGTCAAATATAAAGGGCAATCATTTTCACCTTGCCTCAGGATCTCAGCTCTTTGGTCAATATTTGGACTAAGGCTGTAGTGAGATCTGAAATGTATGGAGGTCCAGGAAAACCCCAAAACTGAATACATTGTTTTTGCATATATTCTGTTTGATAGTATGTTAAAGACGGTTGTTATCAATTGCTACTGATTGACTGTTTCGAGGTTTTTAGTAGATTGGAAATACCTGGTTTGTGGACAGGGCGCAAGTGGGCAATTTTCCAAATTGTTGGGAAGACACTAATAGTTTTATTACCTTTGCTGCTGTTGGTGTATTTAATCATGTGGAGTGCAATGAATTGCTGACCACTGGTGACTTTGATGGCTGAGACCTTAGGAAGATGCCAAGATGGAATGTAAACTCAACACTTATAGCTGAAGAAGGTTGTAAGTATTTCAGCATTCTCTGAGTGGATTGTATGCTGGACTGGAATGTTACTGAGAAATTAGCACTTCCTTTACCGTTTCTCATGGGTAGTAATGGTAGGACTGTAAAAGTTTGATGTAAAACATTGGTTGTGGGACTATTACTGCATGCTTCTTTGGCTGTCCAGCATTCATTTACTCCCATACTGTAACTTTGTTAAGTTCACACCTGATTTCTATGTTTGTTGGCTTGAATGGAGTCCGAAGATTATAGTTTCAAACCCTATTCCCATAATTTGATCACATGATATAGATCAGTATTTCAGTGCAATACAAAAGGAAAACTGTATTGTCCAGCAAAAGAATTTTTCAAATGTGAGATGTTAGAATGGGATTCAATTTCTCTCTTCAGACAGATAGAAATGACCTCATATATTGGGGGGAAAAAATATATAGAGAGCTTGACCAGTTTGTTGGCAATACTTACCTTTCAGTCAGCACCAAAATAAAATTGAAAATCAAATAAACACACTGTGCTGCAAATCTGCAATAAAATGCCAGCTACTGGAAGCACTCAGCAGGTTTGGCACCCTTATTTCTTTTCTGCATTTTTATCAGAACACTGAGCTTTTACTTTCCAAGAAAGTGAAAATTCTTTTCAAGGATAGTTGAATGTTTTGGATGGCATGGGCACAACATATTTTGTTCATTTTGAGATATGTGCTGGAATCAACTTCCTCGGGTAATAAAGTAGTTGAAGGAATAAAGGAAATTGGCTTGTCTACTTTGCTGAATGCATATTCTATTCGCTTATCTTTCCCTGAGCTCTTGTTTCCCAGGATTGCAGTTCTGAGCTTTTCAAGTGGATGTAACATCCATTTTTTGGTGGGTGGGGGTGAGGGATGGGGAGAGAGCAAAAGGTTTTCCCCTGTGCCTTAATCTTTAAAAACAGGAGCAGAAACAGGCCACCTGGTTGGTCAGTCTAAAGATTGATTTCAAATTACAGTTCAGCTGAAGTTGGAACTGTTTTTAAGTGAACAATTAAGATTCTGGGTCATTAGAAAGATCAGAGGGAGATCTGAGTACAGAAGGACTAAATATTATATCTGCTATTAAATTTGTCTTTACACAAATAAGTATAAAATGTGTTGGTCGTTCTTAGAATTATTCATTGGGAGGTTTATCAAAGGAATATCTCTACCGTTGTTAAAAGGAATATAAATTTTACTCTGAGCTTACCTTCTGATTCGGGAACACTATTTTCTCATTTGTTTTAGCACAATTTGAAAACCTAATAATATCTTTGTTTTGCAAGGAACTACAGCTTGTTCTGCTATAGTGCGACTTTTTATAGCACAAGGTTTATTGGGAACTTAACTATCACACTATAACAGAACCACCTGTAATTGCAAGAAGTTTTAAGTATTTGGAATAGTTTGTTTTTAAAGGTATATGTTGTTGCTGTGTGACTTGTATAATGAAAGCCTGTCTTAATTTGAATCTGGGGCTGAGTGTTTTCATTATGGGTACGGTTATCTCAGTGAAGGTTGTTCTTTTTGTTGGCAGGAACTTCAAAATGACTTGGATAGAGAAAACAACAACCTGCAGGAGCTGGAGTCCCAGAAACAGGCTGCCCAGGACAGACTTGATGAAATGGACCAGCAGAAGGCCAAACTTGAGGATATGCTCAATGATATTCGGCAGAAGTGTCAAGAGGAGAACCAGACGGTAAGAACAGGAAAAGCACAAGGCCTGGATATCATTAAGTGGTTGAAGTGAGTGGGATTTCTAATATCAGAATCCTTCAATTTAGTCAGCAAGTATTTTTAAACAATATATTTGGAATGTTTAGTGCAGGGGATTCTGCAGGGAGCGCTCATGGAGTGAGGTCGTCTCTCTGGCTTCACTCCATTCCCGTTATCCTTTTTAACCTATGATCTCCTTGATTTAATCAACTTTAAGTACACCAGAAGACTTACTTTATCTCTCTGACTTACTGATTAATTGATTTCCTTTTGTCAACTGCAACTTTTGAGCTTAAAGAAATGAGTACGAGATCTAAAACCAAAGATGGGAAAGACGCTGATGGGAACGGAGGAAAGAAGAAAGGTGACTCTAAACAAGCGGAATTAACTTAGAAGTTATGATGAAGTGTTTGGAGGAAATGTTTGAGCAGCATCGGATAAAATTATCTGAAAGTTTAACTGCTCAATTTGAACAACATCGTCAAAGCCTCAATGAAGGTTTAAAATCAATCACGGATTCTTTGAAATCCCTGAATTCTGATGTTCAAAAACACGATGCAAAAATTTCTGAGCTGGATATTAGATCTCAGAAGACGGATACAAAAGTTGAGATCTTAGAGAAGAATCTAGCTTCGACTACTAAACAGCTCCAACAACTTAAATCCAAAGTTATCGATCTTGAGAATCGATCGAGAAGACAAAATTTACGTTTAATTGGCTTACCCGAGGATGTTGAGGTTGGAGATCCTGCAATATTCTTTGCTCAACTTTTAAAGGATTCGTTCGGTTCAGTTTTTCCCAACGATCCTCCATTACTCGACCGTGCCCATCGTATACCGTGGATAAAGTCGGCAGCGGCTGTTTCCAAATCCAGACCAGTTATTCTTCATTTCCATTATGTTAATGTTAAAGAACAACTTCTCCAGATCGCTCGTCGACAAGGGATGATCAAGTATCGTCAGCATTCCTTCAGGATAGTTCAAGACTACAGTCCTGAAGTGATGAAGGAACGACTGACTTTTAAACCTTTCATGTCGGAATGCTATCAAAAAAATCTCAAACCGGCACTATTGTACCCTGCACGACTCAGAACCTCTCTTCCTGATGGAAATCGTCGTGTCTTCCATTCTACAACTGCCGCTCGAAGCTTTTTGGATGATAATTTCCCATCTGATACAGACACCCTCTCTTAATTTGTGTCTGGTGTTTCCAGCACCAATTTTTTTTCTCTTTAGTGTTTTTCTTCAAAATAAACCTTCTACTACTGTGCGATGAAGGTTTTTTATAAGTCTAAGATTTTTGTTCTTTGTTTATTACTATAGTGATTATTCTATAACTTATATAGAATATTTATCTCCTGTGAATAACATCATTTTCCCTTAGTTAACCTTTTGTTTTAACTTTTCCTTTTTTGTTATTACTAATGATCCGATCCGACGGTCATTTGTAGTTATATGTTTCCTATTTTTGGTTTTCGCATAATTAAAATGGCGACTTGTCTTTTTTTGTATAATCTCATTTTTTTTTTTCGGGACACCATGCTGTTATGCTTCTTCTTCCCATAATCCATTTTTCTTCTTTTGGAAGCGATTTTTTATTTACTCGCTTATAATTAATTAATTATATGTACTGATACTGTTTTTTTTATTTCATATATTTTAGTAATTTTTACTATGTAGGCTAATTTACTATACTGCTTATTTTTTACATATTTTAGTCTTCGGGAGGTCACTTATTTAACATATATTTTTGGAGTTGCCCCCTGCAGAAATGGGGTTAAAGTTAGTATTAGTGCTTTCTTCAGCCTTCTCTGGCTTAGTTCGGGGTTCTACTTAGGGTTGGGGGAGGGGGTTGTCTTTTTTTTTTCTAATTTTTTCTATTGGGCTGATTCAGAACTACAAAGATGTCCGCAGTGTCGAGATTTCCGGTTCCTCTCTAATCATGTATTCCTCTTCCGATTTCATGAGCTCACATTATGGTTAACCCCTTACTTACCAAAGGGTTAATTTTCAGTTATGGCTCATACTATTAATTTTGTCTCTTGGAATACAAATGGTTTAAACCATCCAATAAAATGGAAAAAGATTTTCAAAGTGTTCCAAAGACTGAATGCTCATATTATTTTTGCACGAGAGACTCATGTAAGGAAAGAGGACAATCAACGCTTCTTTGAGTTTTGGAAGGGACATCAATACCATTCAAATGCTCAAGCCAAAATTAAAGGCGTTTCAATTTTTATTGATCCCTCAACTACATTTATTCATCAAGACATTATTTCAGATCCTAATGGCAGATTTCTGTTAATTACTGGGGTACTTTTTAATAAAAAAAGGTCGCTATGGTTAATGTTTACGCTCCGAATGTGGATTATCCTGAATTCTTTAAACATTTACTCACTTCCTTTCCTAATTTAAACGAGTATATGTTGATAATGGGCAGCAATTTTAATTTATGTTTGAATCCCATGTTGGACAGATCCATAGGTAGTCCGGCTTTACCGAATAAGTCGGCTACTATTATTAACTCTTTTATGTTGGATTCTGGGATTTCAGAAATTTGGAGATTTCTACATCCAAATGATAAGGAATTCTCCTTTTTTTCACATGTACATCATTCTTTTTCCCGAATTGATTATTTCCTGATTGATTCTCGTTTGATTCCATATGTAGTTGATTGTAATTATGACATTATTGCTATTTCAGATCATGCTCCAATGAAACTTTCCATCAAGTTAATGGATACCTTTTGTACTAGCAGACAATGGCGATTTAACCCTATTTTGCTTCAAGATCAGGACTTTGTCAAATTTATAAAGGAGCAGATTGATTTCTTCTTTTCAACTAATACTACGGAAGAAGTTTCCAACGGAACTGTTTGGGACGCCTTTAAAGCTTATATCCGTGGTCAGATTATTTCCTATTTGGCTGGTTTGAAAAGACGTATTAACAATGACATACTTCTGTTGGTTGATAAAATTAAAGAAGTCGATAAAAAATATGCTATTTCTCCCAGTAAGGAGCTGTACAAACACAGAGTTGAACTCCGATTGGAACATAGCTTATTATTAACATCCTCAATCGAAAATCAATTAATGAGAACTAGTAGTGATTTTTATATTCATAGCGATAAATCGGGTAAATTACTGGCTAACCAATTGAAATTTGATTCGGTTAAACGTCAAATTACTAAGATTCGCAAACAGGATGATACTCTCACAGTTGATCATGTTGGGATAAACCAAACCTTTCAAGAATTTTATACCTCTTTATATCACTCTGATTTTCCTCATGATTCTAATTTCATGCATGATTTTTTAAGTAAATTGAGTTTTCCGAAACTATCACCCGAAGATTCCCTATCATTAGAAACTTCCATTTCAGAGGAAGAAATAATAACTGCAATCTCATCATTGAATTCCGATAAAGTACCCGGTCCAGATGGGTTTACAGTGGGATTTAAAAAATTTTTTTCCTCCATTCTTTCTTCTAAGTTGTCTAAAATATTCAAGGAAGCAATCAGTTTAGGTAAATTACCACAATCGTTTTATGAAGCCTCTATTTCCTTAATTCTTAAAAAGAATAAAGATCCTACTGTTTGTGCATCATACAGACCGATATCTCTTCTGAATGTAGACTCTAAAATTTTTTCAAAAATTCTAGCAACTAGACTGGAGAAGGTGTTACCTCAAATCATTTCCATGGATCAAACGGGATTTATTAAAAATCGCTATTCATCCTTTAATATTAGGAGGTTAATGAATATTGTTTACACCCCCTCATTTACTACCCTGGAATGTATTATCTCATTAGATGCTGAGAAAGCCTTTGACAGAGTTGAATGGCCTTATTTATTTAATGTTCTTGAGAAATTTAATTTTAATTTGACATTTATATCTTGGATTAAATTGTTATATTACTCCCCGGTAGCCTCGGTTTGTACAAATAATTATAGATCTCCTTTTTTTCGTCTTTTTCGTGGTACTAGGCAAGGTTGCCCTTTTAGTCCTTTACTATTTAATATTGCTCTTGAACCTTTAGCAATTGCTATTCGTGACTCGCCAAATATTGTTGGTATTACCCGTGGAAACGAAATACATAAATTATCATTATATGCAGATGATTTGTTGTTATACATCTCTAACCCGGAGAAGTCAATTCCTGCTATCCTAGATCTGTTAGCTCAATTTAGTAACTTCTCTGGTTACAAATTGAATCTTAGTAAGAGTGAATTATTCTCTTTAAATAAGCATGTACCTATTTATGGACGTTTACAATTTAAATTGGTTACTGATTCATTTATATATTTAGGGATAACGATTACGAAAAAATATAAAGATTTATTTAAAGCTAATTTTTTACCTTTAATTGATCAGATTAAACTTTTATTTACCAAATGGTCCCCAATCTCTTTGTCTTTGATTGCTCGGATTAATGCTATTAAGATGATCATTTTGCCCAAATTTTTGTATATATTCCAATCGGTTCCAATTTTTATCCCAAAATCTTTTTTTGATAACGTAGGTTCAAAAATTTCCTCATATATTTGGCAGAATAAAAATCCTAGGTTAGGTAAAAGGTATCTACAGAAATCTAAAAAGGAGGGGGGGCTCGCCCTCCCGAATTTTAGATTCTATTATTGGGCAATTAATATTTGATATTTAAAATTTTGGTTACAAGATTTGGACGCATCTTTAAACCCTCATTGGGTAAATCTTGAATCTAATTCATTACAAGGGTTTTCCTTGGGTTCGGTTTTAGGAACTTTACTTCCTTTTACTTCTTTTAAATCATATAAACAAATGAATAACCCAATAGTTAAGCATACTTTACGTATATGGTTTCAATTCCGAAGATTTTTTGGGTTTAATCAATTTATTCTAGCAAGTCCCATTATATCAAATTTTCTTTTTCAACCTTCCACGATGGATCAAGCTTACTTTGATTGGAAAACCAAAGGTATAATATCTTTTCGTGATTTATTCTTGGATAACTGTTTTATGTCTTTTGATCAACTCCCTAATAAATATAACTTACCCAGATCTCACTTTTTTAGATATCTACAGATTAGAAACTTTTTAATTACTGTTTCTCCTAATTTTCCACACCCATATCCAATGGATACTTTAGAAAAAATCTTAGATTTAAATCTCTCTCAGAAAAGTGTAGTAGCAATTATATATAATATAATTATGAATCTATGTCCTGATGCTTCTACTAAAATTAAAGCTGACTGGGAAAGAGAACTTGAGATTAATATACCGACTGATAAATGGGAAAAAATTCTTCAGTTGGTGAATTCATCCTCTATATGTGCTAAGCATAGGTTGATACAGTTTAAAGTAGTGCACAGGGATCATATGTCCAAAGATAAACTATCTCGTTATTACTCTTATATTAATCCAATATGTGACAGATGCCATTCCGAGATAGCTTCTTTAACCCACATGTTTTGGTCATGTCCCATGTTGGAGAAATATTGGAAAGATATTTTTGAAGCAACATACATCAAAGTTACTGGTGAACGCAGCAGGCCAAGCAGCATCTATAGGAAGAGGCGCAGTCGACGTTTCAGGCCGAGACCCTTTGTCAGGACTAACTGAAGGAAGAGTGAGTAAGGGATTTGAAAGCTGGAGGGGGAGGGGGAGATGCAAAATGATAGGAGAAGACAGGAGGGGGAGGGATAGAGCCGAGAGCTGGACAGGTGATAGGCAAAAGGGGATACGAGAGGATCATGGGACAGGAGGCCTAGGGAGAAAGACGGGGGGGGGGTGACCCAGAGGATGGGCAAGAGGTATATTCAGAGGGACAGAGGGAGAAAAAGGAGAGTGAGAGAAAGAATGTGTGCATAAAAATGAGTAACAGCTGGGGTACGAGGGGGAGGTGGGGCCTAGCGGAAGTTAGAGAAGTCAATGTTCATGCCATCAGGTTGGAGGCTACCCAGACGGAATATAAGGTGTTGTTCCTCCAACCTGAGTGTGGCTTCATCTTTACAGTAGAGGAGGCCGTGGATAGACATGTCAGAATGGGAATGGGATGTGGAATTAATTTACTCTACTGTAAAGATGAAGCCACACTCAGGTTGGAGGAACAACACCTTATATTCCGTCTGGGTAGCCTCCAACCTGATGGCATGAACATTGACTTCTCTAACTTCCGCTAGGCCCCACCTCCCCCTCGTACCCCAGCTGTTACTCATTTTTATGCACACATTCTTTCTCTCACTCTCCTTTTTCTCCCTCTGTCCCTCTGAATATACCTCTTGCCCATCCTCTGGGTCACCCCCCCCCGTCTTTCTCCCTAGGCCTCCTGTCCCATGATCCTCTCGTATCCCCTTTTGCCTATCACCTGTCCAGCTCTTGGCTCCATCCCTCCCCCTCCTGTCTTCTCCTATCATTTTGCATCTCCCCCTCCCCCTCCAGCTTTCAAATCCCTTACTCACTCTTCCTTCAGTTAGTCCTGACGAAGGGTCTCGGCCTGAAACGTCGACTGCACCTCTTCCTATAGATGCTGCTTGGCCTGCTGCGTTCACCAGCAACTTTGATGTATGTTGCTTGAATTTCCAGCATCTGCAGAATTCCTGTTGTTTGCGTTTAAAAAGATATTTTTGATATTATTTCAACGGTCCTAAATATAGACTTACAACCTCATCCAATTACTGCTATCTTTGGATTACCAATGACAGACTTAAATAATTTAACCTCTTCATCACGAAGGATGATTGCATTTCTTACTTTAATAGCTAGAAGGCCAATTTTGTTGAATTGGAAAGAGATCAACTCTCCTGCTGTATTTCATTGGTTTTCACAAACTATGGTGTGTTTGAATTTGGAGAAAATTAGAAGTGCAGTTTATGACCCTTCCATTAAGTTTGAAAAATTTGGAGGCCATTCATTCAGCATTTTCATTTGATGTAATTTGATCATTTCCAAACTTGTTTTATCTCTCTGTACTGTTGTTGGAGGGGAATGGAGTCGTTGACACTAAGGTTTTCTTCTTTTCCATTTTTAAGTTGTTAGTTTTGCCCAAGTCTTTTAGTTTAGTTGATTAATTTTGTTTTTCTTTGGGGATGGGGTTTGTTTTTTATTTGTTTTGTTTTTTTTTTCTTTTTCATGTTTTTTTTTCCAGATTTTTTTGCTTTGTATTATCCGTGGTTAGTTCTACATGTTTGGGAGCTTTGTTAATTTACACTACTTGGTTTTGCAATTACTTTTTTTAAGTGTAACAATATATCTCCTACTATTTGTATTATTGCTATGTTTTATTTCTGTATTTTGAAATTAATAAAAAGATTGAAAAAGAAAGAAAGGAATGTTTAGTGCAGTGGCAGCTTAGTCTTGAACAATCAAAGGAGTCGCTGACTTTTTTCCCTGTGTTCCTATCACGATATTAGAGCTTTCACTTTTGAGTTGGGTATTTGAAACTCTTCCGAAGTGTAGTGTAATGTTTTGGGCCGTGTCAAGATTTTTTGATTTCCAGGCTATAATGGATTTTGCTAGTTTTCTACATAAATGAAGCATGTTATGCTGAGATTAAAAGGTTATACTTACAGTAATGGAGGTTGAGAAATAATAAATAGGTGTATTTTTATCGAAAATGATCGAGTGATAGATTTGAGTGTTCATTTGGAAGAAGGAAAATAAGGCAAAATTCAAGCCTTTCTGTCAACCCATTTCTAATTATTTATTTGGTTTATATTTATTAAAGCAATGATTGACTTCCTGAAAAATCATTAATTTTCTAAGTACATTACCCTACATTTCTAAGGGTTGATTGAAATACAGGGAGAAAATGAATGGTGTAAGGAAACACAGTGAAAGCAGTGATGTTTTAAAACACCGAAAGAAATGTCAGTAGGATTGGATATCTTCAGATTAGGGAGAAAAAGAGAGAGTTATTCACAAGCTTTTGGAACGGTCAAAACGGCGGTGTGAGGATTGCACATCAGTTCACATTGACTTGGCTAAATGTACATAGTACAAATTTATCCATATGTCAACAGAAAAAATGTCAGGTGGAGAGTTTGATTTGGAGCCATCTACCATGGTTACAGTAAATATAATGGTTAAAAAATAATGACTTTTGTATTTCTCAATATTTATAGGTGGCTGTCAATGAGTCAGATTTTGTTAGTCACTTGATCTCTGAGTGATGCCTGCAATCTGAGTATATTTTGGATTTTTTCCATCATATCCATACAGAGTTGTCAGTTGTAATGCCACTCGGCTAATGTGCTTGCTTAAATACTCCATTGCCCTTGTTGTCCAGGTTCATTTATCAGGAATGAACACCTTTGGGGGATACTACTATACACGCAGTCCTGGAAGAATTATACCCCAGCAAAGGTCAAAAGATTTTAAATCTGGAGAAGAGAAAATAAGATTGGATTGAAAAGTGGTTTGGGAGTTATCTGAATTAATTCAAGCATCTGGTTCCAATGACTTGGTAAACCACTCAAGGTCCAGTTGTGTGGTTTGTATTATTGACTGATTCCCTTGAGACTGTTGAAGCAAAGTAATTCTTCCAGCCAGCTGTTCAGTGTATAGAATTACTGTACACACTGAAGAAAACAACTTGCTTTTGCATCGTTCCTTCCAGCTTAGTTCAGCTGCAATTCAAACCCAAACATGCTAGGAATACTGTACCAATAAATCAGTGAGTAATTTAGTTTCAAAACATTGTTTCCACATGCCCTCTGTCTTAATAGGCAGCTTGTGTGAACTGGAGGAGAAGATAGGGTGGTCCTGGTTGTTGCTTTGTATATGGCCACCATCAATGCTGTTCAGCAGTGGCCCAGCAGCCAGTTTTCGTTTCCCCATGAGGTAGACCACTCCCTTCGTACAAATGTTTTTCTGTCCATTTCTAAATGTCAGCTATTAACTCGCAGTGGTGTGGCTGTGTTCCCAGATAAACCTTAAGAGTGTTACATTTTTTACGCCATTCCAAAAAAAATGTGCGCATATTTCAGCTTGTTTGAAGAATTTTCCCTGTAGTATTGCATGTTCTCTTTATATTAACCGTTGCAAGATGGTGGAATAAAATCAAAGTTTCTGGTTAAATTGGCAGGTTTATTGACTGATTCAGAGTGTGTGCAGAATCCTTACTCATCTATTTTTCCTATTGTAAATTTTATTTTTATTAAGTTAAAGAGTGTAGGGCTGGGGAATGGAACTTTTTTCAAACTTAACCATCAGAGTGAGATGAAAATTGAAACTCATTTTTCTCTACCAGCTTTAACAGCCTGTCTGAGAAGATCTCCCTTTAATATAGCAGCTTAGTTTAGGGGGTGATACCCCCCCGGCCCAGCCAAACTTATGAAATCTCATTTGGGTGAATGCTGTGCGATGTGTCCCCTGTTATAAATCAGTACCCCAAAATAACAAACAGTACACAATATGCGATTAAATGATTAAGCTTTATAATTCTTACTTTGACTATATGGTTAGCAAAGAAAACAGTTCTCATGAATCAGTCTATTGCACAATGTTGGAGCTCACTGATAAGCCAGTCGTCCACCATCGACCTCCTCCGATCATCGCTGCCCTTTGGACCCTTGCCCTAAGTCCACTCCATCTGGCGGTCTACCAACTGTCTCCATTCACGTCTTCTCTCCTCATCTCTCCCTGGCAAAAGACCGCGAAAATCTCTCTTCCAGATTTACAAGCAAGAACAACAGCATTCCATGCCCTGTTACCTCTACTCATAACCCAAATGTTGCTGCTACAGAGAAATCATTACATTATCAGTGAAACTTTACAGCATGTTACATATGCTTCCCTTCTTCAACAGCAACTATAGCTACTCTAAGATACTGAATATTTGAATGATCAGGTTGTGGGATAGTTGCCCATTGTGTAAATTCATATTTTAGTTCAGTTTCTTCAGTTTCTCCAGTTTTAAACTCAGTTCCAGCTAAGGACCTGGAATATTTTTAAAGAAAAGATTTGGGCTGTTTACCCAAAAATATAGTGAAGACAGTACAGTTTTGTTAATGAAGATCTTGCTTAACTAACTTTGAAATTTTTGAGGATCAAGTAATAAGCAGATCTGACTAAGCAGAGTCAGCAGCCTTTATTTCTTGGATTTTCAAAAGCCTTTAACAAGGCTACTAAATAAGATAAGAGCCCATGGTGTTAGAATCAAGGAACGAGCATGGATAGAATATTAGTTAACTAGCAGAAGTCTTAAGAGTGGGGAATAAAGGTCCTCTGCAGGATTCCTGCCAGTGACTAGTGGACTTCTGCAAGGGTCAGTGTTGGGGGCCCATAACTTTTCACTTTGTATGTTACTGATCTGGATGAAGGAACTGATGGCATTGTGACCAAGTTTATAGATGATACTAAGATAGGTGGCCTTCCTGATAAAAGAACAGTTGGTGTTGTGGAGGCAGGAAGCTTGAAGAAGGACTAGGACAGGTTGTGAGAGTGGGCAGAAACAGTTGGCAGGTGGAATACAGTGCAGGGAAGTAAATGGTTGTGCACTTCGGTAGGAAGAATAAAAGTTCAGACTTCCTCTAAGTGGAGAGGGAATTCAGAAATCAGTCCTAACTCAGGATTCCCTGAACGTTAACGTGAAGCTTGTGTTGGTTGTCAAGAAGGCAAATGAGATATTAGCATTCATTTTGTGAGGACTAGAATATTAAAAGCAATGATGTACTGATGAGGCTCTGAAAGGCATTGATTGGAGTGTTTTAGAATATTATGAGACATTTTGGACTTTGTGTCTTAGGAAAGATGTGCTGGACTTGGAGAGGGTCCAGATGAAGTTCACAAGAGTGATCCTGGGATGAAAGTTTAATATATAAGGAGCATTTGGTGGCTGTGTTCCTGTACTTGGTAGAATTCAGAAGGATGAGGGAGATCTCATTGGAAACCTACCATGTACTGAAAGAACTGGATAGAATGAATATGAGAGGATGTTTCCATTGGTGGAAGAGTCTGGAATCTGATATTAGAGAAGTTCCTTTAGAACAGAGATGAAGAGGTGGATTTATCAAATTCATTGCAACAAAGGGATTGGGTGTATATTTTATATATTAAAATAAACTTTATTCATAATAAAAATATTTACAAGAGTAAACCGTACATTGCCTTTTCATTCTTAAATTTATAGACAATGCATTAAGTAATGTTCTATTACATATATGTAAAGCGGTTGGGTGTATTTAAGGCAGAAATTGATAGGTTCCTGATTAATAAGGGTGGTTAAGGGTTACGGGAAAAAGACAAGAAATAGGATCTAGTGCTTCCCCAGTGTATAAGATGAATAAACTCTTCTTGGCCTTCCAGCTGGGTACAGGTATCAATTATAACTGACATTTCGATGACAAACTCTGCCATCTTCATCAGTGATGATGCCTGGGCATGTCTAATCCAGTGGTATTTATACTCTGTAGTTTGTCCCTCCTGATTGGTTAGTCCTAATCCAATCAGCTTTCCACTTTCTACCTTGTTCATAATTGAATTCCAGTTCTTACTTAGAGCGAGACCACCCTTTTCGTTAAAATTCTTTTCCTCTAGTTTTTTTTCAATGGCTTCCTTTACCAGGCATTCGCAAAAGCCATTGGCATGGCACAATAGTTTTGTGCCATTGAAGTCAATGCTATAGCCATTATGATTGCAGTGTTCTGCTACCACTGATTTCTCCGGGTAACCCAAATGGATACACCTCCTGTGCTTCTTGATATGGGTTTCCACCATCTGGCCAATATAGGCAGCTCTGCATTGACAGGAAATCCTGTAAATGTCAACCGACCTGAGTCTCAGGTCATCTTTGACCCGCAAAAGCTGTAATTTGAGCTTCCTTACGGGTTTGTGGATGGCATTATTCTGGTGTGTCTTCAGGATCCTGGTGATCCTTCCAGAAACCATGAAAATATGTTGTATTGGGGGGGATACACATTGTATCAGAGGAATAGGAAGGTTAGCAGAGGGTGTGGCATGGCACTGCTGGTAGAGAATGGCATCAAATTAGTAGAAAGTAGAATTGGAAGATGTTGAATCCTTGTGGGTTGAGTTAAGAAACTGTGAGGGTAAAATAACCCAATAGCAGTTATATACAGGTCTCCCAGCAGTAGCTGGGATATGGACCACAGATTACAACGGGAAATAGAAAAGACATGTCAAAAGGACAATGTTATGATAGTCTTAGGAGATTTCAACATGCAATTCGTTTTGGGAATATCAGGTTGGTAATGGATCTCAAGAGAGTGAGTTTGTTGAATGTCTAGGAGATGGCTTTTTAGAGCAGTTTGTTGTTGAGCCTACTAGGGGATCAGCTATACTGAACTGAGTGTTATGTAATGAACTGGAGGTTAGGAGGCATTGATCAAAATATGATTGACTTCAACTTGAAATTTGATAGGGAGAAAATAAAGTCTTGACAGAGCTGTATTTCAATGGAGTAAAAGTAAATTACAGTGGTATTAGAGAGGAGTTGGTCAAAGGAAATTGGAAAGTGATGCTGACAGGGATGACAGCAGAGTAACAATGGCGCAAGTTTCTGGGAAAAATGAGGAAGGTGCAGGATGTAATCCAAAACGAAGAGATACTCAAATGGCAAAATAGTACAACTGTGCCTGATGAGGGAAGTCAAAGCTAATGTAAAAGCAAAAGAGAGGGCATGTAACAAAGCAAAAATTAACGGGAAGATACTGAAAGGTGTGAGGGAAGAGAAGTGAGTGCAGTTGCTATTACAAAGGAGACGGTGTTCAAAAGCTGAAAGACCCAAGGGTACATAAGACAGCTGGAAAGAGGTAGCGGTAGAGATTGTGGAGGTATTAGAAATAATCTTTTAAAAATCATTGGATTCTGGCATGGTGCCAGAGGACTGGAAAGTTAAAAATGTCATTCCAGTCCTTAAGAAAGGAGGAAGGCAGCAGAAAGGAAACCATGGAGCAGTTAGCCTGATCTCAGTGGTTGGGAAGATGTTGTAGTCAATTGTAAAGGATGAGCTTGTGGAGTACTTGGTGACACAGAACAAGATAGGACAAATTCAGCATGGTTTCCTTAAGAGAATATCTTGCTGATGACACTGCTGGAATTCTTTGAGGAGATCAGAAGTAGGATAGATGAAGGGGATCCAGTGGATGTTGTATGTTTGGAGTTTCAGAAGGCCTTTGACAAGATGCCACATTTGAGCCTACTTACCAAGTTAAGAGCCCATGGTATTATAGGAAAGTTACTGGCATGGTTAGAGCATTGGCTGACCGGTGGCAGCGAGTGGGAATAAAATGATCCTTTTCTGGTTGGCTGCCGGTGATTAGTGGTGTTCCACTGGGGTCAGTGTTGGAACTGCTTTTTTATGCTATATATCAACAATTTGTTGATGGAATAGATGGCTTTATTGCCAAGTTTGCAGATGCTAAGAAGATTAGTGGAGGGGCAGGTAGTGTTGAGGAAACAGGTAGGCTGCGGAAGGATTAAGACAGATTAGGAGAATGGGTAAGAAAGTGGCAAATGAAATGCAATGTTGGAAAATGCATGGTCATGGACTTGGTAGTGCAGACTGTTTTCTAAATGGAGAGAAAATCCTAAATCTGAGATGCAAAGGGACTTGGGAGTCCCTGTGCAGAACACCCAAAGGTTAACTTGCAGGTTGAGTCAGTGATAATGAAGGCAAATGCAATGTTAGCATTCATTTCAAGCGGTATAGAATACAAGAGAAGGGATGTGATGCTGAGGCAAACCCTTGTACATAAACCTTCTTTCATCAGATTCATTAATGCTCATTTTTGTTTTGTCTTTTCTATTGTAGAACACTTCTTTAATTTTCTGATGATGTTATAATCTGACCTTCATCTGCTTGGTCATCAACCCAACAGATTATTTTGTTAACTCCTTTGTTCACTGGATTGTTTGAAACTGCAACACCTATCTTTTACCAGTCAGCTTTCTCAAGTCCTACATTGTTCCCCATTACTCTAATCCTCTCATTCTTTGATTTTGTTCCACACTGCAATTGACAAACCAGAGGCACTCTGAATTCTTCGCTTACTGCAACTGTTTTCTATTTTCTGGTTGCTGCTGTTCCATTGCCAGTCAACTGCATTATTCATTCAAATAAAATCTGACTTTGTTCTCCTGTGCTATTGTCCTGGTTCTTGTCTTCTCAACACAATCTTTTCATTAATTCACTTTTCCATCATTTTGTCTAAGTACCTAACAGTCTCCCCAGGTACAGAACATTTACCTTAAAGTATGCTCTACTTCATTCATTCGTTCATTGTCTCTCACTTGTGACAGTAAGCAGTGTATGGCTCAGCATTCCTATCTAGTGAATTTTAAAATCAGATCTCTGAGCAATTTTCTGGTTGCAACATTAAAAAAAATTATTTGCTCATGAGTAAAGAGAAATAAAATCTGATTGCTTTGAAGATGTTTGAAGTCCTCATCTGTGGAGAATCTCTTGGCACAGGATCTCCCCGTAGTTCCTGAACAATCTGCAACAACTCTAACGATGTATTTCATCCAGGTCTTAGCAATTATGCAGATTGTTGCCTCAAATAACTTCAAAACATGTTAGAGGAGAGACTTTACAAACTTTTTGGGCACAAGGTTTAATCAGGAAAACATGGAACAATATCTGAGAAGAGTCAGTTAAATGTTTAGTCACAAGAGTTGCATTTAATGGTTTGTGTGGAAAAGTGAAAGAGTTGTATTGGTTTATTATTGTCAAATGTATCAAGATGCAGTAAAAAGCTCGTCTTACGTACTGCTGATATAGATCAAATCATTACACAGTGCATTGAGGTAGAACAAAGTAAAACAATAACAGTGCAGAAAGTGCATTGAAGGTAAGTAATAAAGTTCAATGTCAGAACGAGGTAGATTGTGAGGTCAGGAGGCCATCTTATCATACAAGAGGTTCATTCAAATGTCTTAATAACACCAAGATTGAAGCTGTCCTTGATCCTGGTGGAACATGTTTTCAGGCTTTCGTATCTTGTGCCTGATAGGAGAGGAGTGAACAGAGAGTATACAGGGTGGCTGGGTTCTTTGGTTAAGCTGACTGCTTTACTGAGGCAGCAAGAAATATACATAATAGCGATAGAGGGGAGACTAGTTTTTGTGATGTGCTGAGTTGTGTCCACAACTCTGCAGTTTCTTGTGGTGGTCAGTTATCATACTCCACCATTATGCCTCCAGGTAGAATGCTTGCTATTGTCATTGATAAAAAATAGTAATGCCAAATTTCTTTCGCCTCCTGTGGAAGTAGAGGTGCTGGTGAAATTTCTTGGGATTGGTCCAGGGCAGCTATTGGTGATGTTCATGCACAAGAGCTTGGAGCTCTCAATGCTTTCAACCCCATACTGTTGATGTAGACAGGAGCATGTGTACTACTATCCCTTCTGAAGTCAATGACTAGCTCTTTTATTGGCATTGAGGGAAAGGTTGTTGTCATGACACCGTGTTTCTATCTCCTTCCTGTATTTCATCTCATTGTTACTTGAGATATAGCCCACTTCAGTGGTATCACTTTCAAATTTGCAGATGGGTGTAGAGCAGAATCTGGATTCCAAAAGAATCACTGAATTTGCTTTACAAGGCAGCCCTAACAACAGCGAGGGCCAAACTGTCCCCAGCCATCAGAGAGGCAAAGCATGCGCATGCCCAGCGAATCCACAGCCACTTCCAGGACAACGGCGACACGCGGTGCATGTGGAAAGGTATTCAGGACATCAGCAATTACAGGGCAACATCATCTGACTGTGTGGGTGATGCCTCCCTCCCAGATGCGCTGAACAACTTCTACGCTCATTTTGAGGCGGAAAATGACATTGCGGCGAGGAAGACCACCCCTCTTCCAAATGACCAGGTGCTGTGTCTTACCTTGGCCGATGTGAGGAGAACCCTGTGCAGAGTCAACCCACGGAAGGCTGCTGGACCAGACAGTATTCCTGGCAGAGTGCTTAGGGGATGTGCAGACCAGCTAGCAGATATTCTCACTGAAATCTTCAACATTTCCCTGAGCAGCGCCGCCGTTCCTACGTGCTTCAAGGCCACCACCATCGTCCCCGTGCCGAAGAAATTTTCAGCATCCTGCCTCAACGACTACCGTCCCGTTGCACTCACATCCATCATCATAAAGTGCTTCGAGAGGTTCGTCATGAAGCACATCAAGACCCTGTTGCCCCCCTCACTAGAACCTCTGCAGTTCGCGTACCGTCCCAACCATTCAACAGACGATGCCATTGCCATCACCCTCCACCTGGTCCTAACCTACCTGGACAAAAAAGACACGTAAGTTGGAATGCTTTTCATAGACTTCATTTCAGCATTCAACACAATCATTCCTCAGAAACTGATTGGAAAGCTGAGCCTACTGGGCCTGAACACCTCCCTCTGCAACTGGATCCTAGACTTCCTGACTAGGAGACCTCAGTCAGTCTGGATCGGAAGCAGCATCTCCAACACAATCACACTGAGTACGGGGGTCCCCCAGGGCTGTGTGCTCGGTCCACTGCTGTTCACTCTGCTGACCCACGACTGTGCTGCAACACACAGCCCGAACCACATCTTCAAGTTCACCGATGACACAACTGTGGTGGATCTCATCAGCAAGAACGATGAGACAGTGTACAGAGAGGAGGTGCAGCAGCTAACGGACTGGTACAGAGCCAACAACTTGTCTCTGATTGTGAACAAAATAAAAGAGATTGTTGTTGACTTCTGGAGGACACGGAGCGACCACTCTCCCCTGAGCATCAACGACTCCTCCATAGAGATTGTTAAAAGCACCAAATTTCTTGGTGTTCACCTGGCGGAGAATCCCATCTGGTCCCTCAACACCAGCTCCATAGCAAAGAAAGCCCAGCAGCGTCTCTACTTTCTGCAAAGGCTGAGAAAAGTCCATCTCCCACCCCCCAACCTCACCACATTCTACAGGGGTTGTATTGAGAGCATCCTGAGCAGCTGCATCACTGCCTGGTTCGGAAATTGCACCATCTCGGATCGCAAGACCCTGCAGCGGATAGTGAGGTCAGCTGAGAAGGTCATCGGAGTCTCTCTTCCCGCCATTACAGACATTTACACCACACGCTGCATCCTCAAGCAAACAGCAAATCCTGAAGGACCCCACGCACCCCTCATACAAATTCTTCTCCTTCCTGCCATCTGCAAAAGGCACCAAAGCATTTGGGCTCTCATGACCAGACTATGTAACAGTTTCTTCCCCAAGCCATCAGACTCCTCAATACCCAGAGCCTGGACTGACACCAACCTGCTGCCCTGCACTGTGCCTATTGTCTTGTTTATTATTTATTGTAATGCCTGCACTGTTTTGTGCATTTTATGCAGTCCTGGGTAGGTCTGTAGTCTAGTGTAGTTTTTTGTGTTGTTTTATGTAGTTCAGTGTAGTTTTTGTAATGTTTCATGTAGTCCTGAAAAACGTATTCTTGTTTTTACTGTGTACTGTACCAGCAGGTATGATCGAAATGACAATAAAAAGTGACTCGATTTGACTTAATGTAATAAAAGGAAATTTGACTTAATTGACTCTCACAGCTACCTGGACTGTACCTCGTCTCACTCTGTTACTTGTAAAAATGCCATCCCCTTCTCTCAATTCTCCATCTCCACCGCATCTGCTCTCAGGATGACGCTATTCATTCTAGTACGAGGGAGATGGCTGCCTTTTTCAAAGAAAGAGCCTTCCCTTCCACCACCATCAACACTGTTCTCAACCGCATCTCTTCCATTTCACGCAAGTCTGCTCTTACCCCATCCTCCCGCCACCCTACCAGGGATAGGGTTCCTCTTGTCCTCACCTACCACCCCACCAGCCTCCGTGTCCGGCGCATCATTCCCCGTATCTCTGTAACTTCCACCACTTCCAATGAGATCCCACCACATCTCCCCCCTCCCCACTTTCTGCTTTCTGCGGGAATTGCTCCCGACTCAGCTTTCTTGTCCATTTGTCCCCCCACTGATTTCCCTCCTGGCACTTATCCCTGCAAGCGGAGCCCTACACCTCTGCCCTCACTACCATTCAGAGTCCTAAACCGTCCTTCCCGGTGAGGCAACACTTCACCTGTGAGCTTGTTGGGTTCATATACTGTGTTATGTACTCCCGGCCTCCTGTATATCGGTGAGACCCGACGTAGATTGGGAGACCGCTTTGCCGAGCATCTACGCTCCGTCCACCAGAAAAAGTGGGATCTCCCAGTGGCTATCCATTATAATTCCACTTCCCATTCCCATTCCAATATGTCTATCCATGGCCTCCTCCACTATTGCGATGAGGCCGCACTTGGGGTGGAGGAACAATACCTGATATTTCGTTTGGGTTGCCTCCAACCTGATGGTATGAACATTGATTTCTCAAACTTCCAGTAGGTCCTCCAACCCCCCTTCACCATTTCCCATCCCCTTTTCCCTCTCTCACCTTCTCTCCTTGCCCGCCCATCCCCTCTCTCTGGTGCTCCTCCTCCCTTTTCTTTCTTCCATGGCCTTCTGTCTCTTTCACTAATTAACTTCCCAGCTCTTTACTTCATCCTTCTCCCTCCAGGTTTCACCTGTCTCCTTATGTTTATCTCTCCCATCCCTGCACCTTTTAAATCTACTCCCCACCTTTATTATCCAGTCGTGCCAAAGGATTTTGGCCCGAAACATTGACTGTACTCTTTTCCTAAATGCTGCCTGGTCTGCTGAGTTCCTCCAGCATTTTGTGTGTGTTGCTCAGATTTCCAGTATCTGCATATTTTCTCTTGTTTTAATTGGTCATAATAAATATTTGGTCTATATACTGGGTCATATTATGTGAATTACTATGTGCATATATGCATCCAGCAAATGATTAAAAATGCTGATTAATTCTTTTGGCATCTATTAAGCCTTCTAAAGCATCTTTCCTGTGAGGTTATACAAAATGCTGTCATTTTAATCAAGTAATCCTTCCTTAGCTGTTATCGTGCTCAAGGCATTTTTAGTGTGCGGGGGCGTATCATTGTTGTATAAGCTCCACGTGATATGAAGACTGATTCATCGTCCAGCAAGCAGTGCTTTGTGATTTTCAAAGGTAGTTGAATTTACACGTGATGTCATTTAGCCTCAGATACATTGATATTTAATTTCTGTTTGTGTGATGTATATTTTTTTCAGGATTAGCCAGTGTTAGTCACATTGATATTGGTATGTAATTAAATATGCTAAATTTGTGTGATAGATTTCATCGTTGAAGATGCAGATAGCGAATCAGGAATCAGACATGCAATCTCAAGAAGAAGAGCTGACTAAAGCCAAATCAGAACTGAATAAACTGCAGCAAGAAGAGTCACAGTTAGAACAGAGCATTGAAGCTGGCAAGGTCCAACTTGAGACAATCATTAAGTCTCTGAAGTCTACACAAGATGAAATTAATCAGGTGAGTATTATTGTTATTTGTTGCTGTTTTCTGTACCTCAGCTTCTTTTTCTCTCTATGTGTTGATAATCTCTTTAAGAGAGGACAAGAGTTTAAAAGTTTCCACAATTTAAGATTAAATATAATTTGAACTATTGATTTCATGCATATGTAAGAGGTTTCTTCTTTTCTGTTATTGCTAAGGCTAATAAAATGGCTTCTTTGTTATGTTAAAAATAAAATGGCTTCTCTGTGATGTTAACCGCTGAAACAGTGGTTCTCTAATAGCTTGTTTGGGTTATAATTACTGATAACGAGAATTGTATTCATTTGCTAACCAATTGGGATAGATGTTATTATTTCTTGTGTATCTGTAAGCTATTGTAGCCCCCTGATAAGCCTCAGGCTCGCTCAGCTCACTTTCGTCTAGGGGGAGCAGCCTTTGGCCCCGCCAAACTGTGTAATCAAGTTTGTGTAGATACTTTGTGATGTACCCCACCACGCCAGTACACCATATGCGATTAAATGATTACACTTTATAACTCTGACTATGTAGATAGTAAAGGAACAAAATAAGAACTGTTTAAAAAAAAGAAAAAGGCACCATTATTATTTACCAGTTTGTGCACACATTGTTGGAGCTCTTACAGAACTGAGCCCCCCTTCTTCCAGTCCATGTCCTCCGAATTCTGCCGACCCACAAATGGGACCACCCTCGGTGATCGACCAAACACTCTATTCAAGTCTGTCCTCGTCTCCTCTCCTCGCCGAAGACCCTGGGCCTCGGACTCCCGCTCGGGGTCTGTTCTGTCGCCCAGCTTACAGCATTGTGTCTCCTCTCTCTGTTCCCATCGCACCTTCTGCCCCAAAGCCTGCAAAAACAATAGCTTACAGACACACAAGAAATAATAACATCTATCCCAATTGGTTAGCAAATGAATGCAATTCTCGTTATCAGTAATTATAACCCAAACAAGCTGTTAGAGAGAGAACCACTGTCTCAGCAGTTAACATCACAGAGAAGCCATTTTATTTTTAACATAACAAAGAAGTCATTTTATTAGCCTTAGCAATAATATAAAAGAAGAACCCCTTACACATAGATATTTTTTAATTAAACATTCCCAGGAATTTTTAGGCCAAATGATTATTGTCCATTGGCATGATTTGACTGCAATTCCAAAGCAAATTTAATCATGACATTGTTTGATACCAATGATGCCAAAACATATATTCTTAATTTAGACTATCACCATTGTCAGCTGTGTATATAACTTGCCATTTCCAAACTTAGTCACCTTGAACATATTCCTTTGTATTGTCTCCACCCTCCATTCATCCTGCTTTACAGGGTGCAAGTTGAGCCAGAATATAATAAAGTTCTCAATTTTATTGGCCTTTACCCTGTCCCATTAAATTGACCGCTAGGAGGCAGAAAATGTGAATGAAAGTACAGGTTTACCCCGCCATCCGAAGGTAGAGCGTTCCTTTGAAATGGTTCGTAAGCTGGAATGTCGTAACGTGAAGAAGCAATTACCATTTATTTATATGGGAAAAATCTGTGAACGTTCGCAGACCCAAAAAATAACCGACCAAATCATGCCAAATAACACACAAAACCTAAAATAACAGTAACATATAGTAAAAGCAGGAGTGATATGATAAATACACACCCTATATAAAGTAGAAATTGTTTTCTACAATCATTGCCGCACTGTCCACCGTAGCGAAAATCTCACGCAAGCGCTCTCGGCAGAAGCACTCTCTCCAGTAACCTTTAAGCTATGAAGCTGCCAAATCATACCAAATAACACATAAAAATACACAGCCTATATAAAGTAGAAATAATATATGTACAGTGTAGTATCACTTACTGGAATCGGGAAGACAGCGCCGAGCACACTGATGATGGTGTGTTAGGCTGATTCATCGGAGGTTGGGGTGGTGCAGTGGTCCCCAACCTCCTGGCTGCGGACCGATACCGATCCACAAAGAATGCAGCAGTGCAGCGGTAGCCGGGACGCACCCAGCACATCTTTAAGAAAAAAGTCGGAATAAACAAGCTAATTAATTAGGTGCCGCCTGGCATGTAAATGTCGGCCCAGATAGAGGTGACACAATTGGCAATCGCCTCTGATCTGGACCGACATTTACGCGCCAGGCGGTACCTAATTAGTTAGCTTGTTTGTTTTGGCTTTTTTCTTAAAGATGTGCTGGGTGCGTCCCGGCTACCGCTGTACCGCTGCATTCTTCGCGGCCTGGTATCGGTCTGCGGCCCGGAGTTTGGGGTGGTGGGACAGTGGGGTGTCATCTCATCGCCACCTGTTTCCATCAGGGCAGGCTGGTCTCTTCTTCTATGTCTGCCTGCCTCGATGTCGAAGGTCGAGGTTCGTCGTCTGCTGTGGCTGATGTGGAAGGCTTGAAAAGGCTTGAAAAACGACAGTATACTTGACTGCTTAGCCTCGCGCATTTTTTTATCATGCAGTTCTTTGTAAGCACTCAAACCATCCTGGAAATATGCCCTAAACCTACGTACCCTTTCAAAATTAAAGTTGTACTTTTCTGCAGACATTACAGCAAAAATCTCATGCAGTTCCTGGACGACTGCACTTTCGGTCCATTTGCTACTGCATTTGGTTTTGATTGTTATCCTTTCCTCTTCCAATTGCATCAGCTCTTCATCTATCAGTTCTTGGTCATGGGATGCCAAAACCTCTTCAACATCATCTTTGTCAACTTCCATAAGCCAAACTCACTTTGTCCGTACTTCATTCACCACGATCGAAATGCTTAATTATGCCTGGTTTTACGCTAAGTGTAACACCCTTACGAGCTCTTTTAGTCTTTTCCGATACCTTAGAACTCATCTTGCAAACGGATGCTCAAAATAAACCGACATAAAGCACAGGTGCTCACAGGCACGTGTTTAAGCAATGCCGACTAGAATGCAGTTCCGAATCCGGGGGAGGAGTTTGGCTGCTCGGGGCGTGCGCTGCTTTTTATTGCGCGCTGTCTTTTTTCGTAACGGTGAAAACACCTTCTGTTAGTGAAAACAGGTAACTAATGTAGGTCTTTCGTAACAGCGAGGTGTCGTAAAGCGAATGTTCGAAAAGCGGGGGACACCTGTATATATTAAATAGTTGTATTAAGGTAAGTAAAGCGAAAACGGAAAGAAAAATGTTAGGTAATGTTAACACAAGGAAATTGGCAGGTGCTGGAATTTCAAGCAACACACATAAAAGTTGCTGGTGAACGCAGCAGGCCAGGCTGCATCTCTAGGAAGAGGTCCAGTCGACGTTTCAGCCCGAAACGTTGACTGTACCTCTTCCTAGAGATGCTGAACAACTTTTATGTGAGTTAGGTAATGTTCATGGGTTCAGAGTTCATTTAGAAATTGGATGAAGCTGTTTCCAAATTGCTGAGTGTGTGCCTTTAAGCTTCTGTACCTCCTTCTCGATGGTAACAATGAGAAGGGGGCATGTCCTGGGTGGTGGGATTCCTTCATGATGGGTGCCATCTTTCCAAGTCACTGCTCCTTAAAGATGCCAAGCCATAGGTTGGTTACATGTGTTACATTATGTTATCATAAAGTCATAACCTTTTACATGGACTTCATCACATGTTATCCCAGTAAGGCAATTTGGTATATGAATGTACTGTATGTTCAGGCCTTTGACATCTGTTTATCAATTGGGGTTTCTTATGGGTGATTAACCTAATGCAGTAGTTGTCAGAATTTGCTGTTGTGAGCCACACCTGTAGTTCCCAGTATTGTTATGCATTTCTATTTTAATAGTGTTTTATTTTTGTTATCACTACAGGAGTTTGCTAACTGAATTGCCTGGGTACTGCAGCTTTATAATCACTGATCGATTAGGATAAATGGAATAAATCAATTGCCACTGTGTGGTGCCTACTGAATTACTGTTGTCAAGCAGCATGGTTCAACAATGGGGATATGACTAACTGTTTATTTAGTTAATTTTTTATGTCAAAATTAACAAAGTAGTTACTTATGCTTTTTTTATACTCCAGGCAAGAAGCAAACTTACCCAATTGCAAGACTCGCAGCAAGAAGTTAGTAAAAGCATTGACCAATACAGTAATGCACTGAATGGCTCATTAACCAGTCACGGCGGCAGCATGACCAACTTGGCAGACATGAGTGATGGCATTGCAGAAAGAGACAGTGGCTTCGTAACGATGGTGGGTAGGGAGAAAATGCTGCAGGGTCATTCCAGAGACTTCCTTCATCCTTTTATTATCTCCTTCCTCCCTGCTCCTTGCCACCAAAAGGCATACCAGATAAAGTAGATTCTTCCTTCATTCTTTGATTAAGTTGTTCTGTACTTTTACTTTTGCCTATATGTTTTGCTTTGTGTTAAGCAACATTCTCAACCCAGCAAGAGGGCCCTGCTGGGTTTTGGTTAATACTGCACTCAGTCTAACTGGGAGTGAACAGTTTTACATCAAGGATGGAATCCTTTAAGACCAATACCTGTGTGCAAGCTCTCTGAGAGTGGTTTATTTAGAATATCTACCGGCCTTTTCTTAAACCCTTCTAATTCATTTTTTGAGTTTAAACTATGAGTTTAATTTATTTAGAGATGCAGTGTGCAACAGACCCTTCTGCCCAATGAACCACACCACCCAGCAACTCACATATTTAACTCAAGTCTAACCACAAGACAATTTACAATGACTGATTAATCTACTAACCAGTATGTCTTTGGAAAGTGGGAGGAGACCAGAGTATCTGGAGGAAACCCACTTGTTCACGAGGAGGACATACGAACTCCCTACAGATGGTGTCGGAATTGAACTCTAAATTCTGATGACCTGAGTTGTAATAGTGTCACACTAACTGTTAACTCACGCATAGAAAAATTCCAAGACCAGTCTTATGGTTTGCCAATGATTGTATATAAAGTATAGGCGTGTATATTGAGCAATACACAAATTGCTGAATGAAGAGTGGTGTCACTGGTAGATAGGGTAGTACAGAAAGTTTGGGATAGGGTGGCACATCAGCTTTCATAAATGAAAATATTGTGTAAAGGAGATGGGATGTTATGTTGAATTTGTATATGACATTGGTGAGGCCGAATTTGGAGTATTGTGTGCAATTTTGGTCACCTTCCTATAGGAAATATGTAAATAAGGCTGAACGAGTACAATGAAAATTTACAAGGTTGTTGCGGATCTGGAAGACAAGACCCGAGTTATAAGGAAAGGTTAGGACTTCATTCCTTGGAATGTAGAAGATTGAGAGCAGATTTGATAAAGGCATACAAAATAAGTGAGAGATGTAGATAAGTTAAATATGAGCAGGCTTTTTCCACTGAGGTTGTGTGGTACTACATCCAAAGATCATGGGTTAAGGGTGAAAGAGATCAAGTTTTAAGCAGAACATGAGGGGACACTTTTTCACCTAGTGTTGTGAGAGTGTGGAATGAGTTGCCAGCACGGGTGGTGCATGCAAGCTCGATTTCAATGTTTAAAACAAGTTTGGATAGATACATGGCTGGTTAAGGATATGGAGGGCTATGGTCCCGGTGCAGCTTGACAGGAGTAGGCAGTTTAAATAGTTCAGCACAGATTAGATGGGTCGAAGGGCCTTTATCTATGCTGTACTTTTCTATGGCTTTATGAGTCATCTAATTGGCTAAAAACAAAAGTGTGTATCAATTTTTTGTCATTTTGAGGTGCCCTAAGAAATCAAAATCATGCAATGTTCTTTAAACAAAAGAACATAGTCTTAATAATATGGTTAATATATGATTTGAAATTTAGCTTAGAGTCAATAATAATGCCTAAATTTTTTATTTCTCACTTGATATGTAGGACTTGATCAAGTTTATTTCGATTCACACTTTTTTTTATTGCTATCAACCAAAATTTCAGATTTTTCATTGTTTAGTTGAAGAAAATTTAAGGTTCAAGTTATAAGAATGAGATTGCAGTGTATTGTGGGTTTTTAAGAACTCATGTTTATTTTATTTTCAGGATGACCCCTTCAGGGGCAAAGCTTCACCTTTCAATAATAATACTCAAGATCTACACACAGATCCATTCCAGTCAGAAGATCCCTTCAAGACAGATCCATTCAAAGGAGCTGATCCTTTTAAAGATAGTAAGCAGCTCAAAGTTCAAGTTCTAAGTTAATTTATTATCAAATTACATATATGTGAGCATATATAACCTTGAAATTCACTTTCTTGCCAGCAATCACAGTAAATACATGAAACACAACAGAATCAATGGAAGACTGCACCCGACAGGACAGACAACAGCCAATGTATAAAAAAAAAACAAACTTTGCAATACCAAAAGAAAGAGGGGAAAAAATAATAAATAAACAATCAATTTTGAAGAGTCCTTGAAAGTGAGTCCATAGGTTGTGGGAACAGTTCAGTGATGGGAAGAGTGATACTATCCTCCCTGGTTCAAGAGCCTGACGGTTGAGGGATAATAACTGTTCCTGAAACTGGTGGTGTGGGTCTTGAGGCTCCTGTGTCACCTCCCTGATGACAGCAGTGAAAAGAGAGCATGGCCTGGATGGTGGGGGTCTTTGATGATGGATGATGCTTTCCTGTAATGGCGCTTAATGTAGATGTGTTCACTGATAGGGAAGGCTATAATCATGATGACCTTGGCCGTATCCACAACCTTTTATCGGATTTTCCGTTCAAGAGCGTTTGTGTTTACGTACCAGGCTGTGATGCAACCAGTCAGTATACTCTCCACCACACATCTATAGAAGATTGTCGAAGTTTGAGATGTGATGCTGAATCTTTGCAAAGTTATAAGGAAGTAGTGATTCTGCTGTGCTTTCTTCGTAAGGGCATTTAAATGCTGGGCCCAGGACAGGACTTCTGAAATTATAACATCTATGAATTTAAAGTTGCTCTCCAACTTCGATCCCTGATAAGGACTGGCTCATGGACCTCTGGTTTTTTCCTCTTGAAGTCAATAATCAGCTCCTTGTCTTGCTGACATGAGTAAAGTGTTGTTGCTGTGGTATCGCTCAGCCAGATTTTCAGTTTTCATCCTAAAAATGCTGATTGAACTACATTTGATTTGGCCAACGTCAGTGATATTGTCAGTAAACACTAAATATCTCACTGAAGCTGTGTTCAGTTCCCCAGTCAAGTGTAAAACGAGTAGAGCAGGAGGCTATCCACACAGTCTTGTGGTGCACCAGTGCTGGTGGAGATTGTGGAGGAGATGTTTTTTGCGAATTCAATCTGACTGTGGTCTGAAAGTGAGAAAATCAAGGATCCAATTGCACAAGGAGGTTATTGAGGCCAAGGCTTTGAAGCTATTTGATTAGCTTTGAGGAGATTATCGTATCGAATGCTAAGCTGTATTTGATGAAGAGATCCTGATGTATTCATCTTCGCTGTCCAGATGTTCCAGGGTTGAGTAAAGAGCAAATGAAATAGCATCTGTTGTTGACCTGTTGTGACGGCAGGCAAATTGGAGTGAATCCAGGTCGCTTTTCAGGCAGGAGTTGATATGTTTCATCACCAACCTCTCAAAACACTTCATCACTGTGGATGTAAGTGCTACTGTACGATAGTTATTGAGGTGGGTTGCCACGTTCTTCTTCGGCATTGGTATAGTTGAAGCCTGCCTGAAGCAGGTGGATACCTTGGACGGCTGAACTGAGAGGTTGAAGATATCGGTGAACACTCCTGCCAGTTGATTAGCACATGTTTTTAGTACTCAATTAAAAACCTTTAGTAACTTTTAAAACTGAAGATCACTGGGAAGAGCAAATCATAAAAACAAGGTTCTGCAGATGTTGGAAGTCCAGGGCAAGAGACACACAATGCTGGAGGAACTCAGCAGGTCAGTCAGCATCTATGCGAAGAATAAGCAGTCCTGATGAAGTGTCTCATCGTGAAATGTCAATTATTTATTCCTGTTAATAGATGCTGCCTGACCTGTTGTGTTCCTTCAGTGTTTTGTGTGATTATCAGGGAGGCAATTGTCAAAGAGTCCATATGTATTAATTAAGAGAACAATTGATCTCAGGTTTGATTTTTTTTCTTGAACAGGTGATCCATTCCAAAACGACCCTTTTGCCCATCAGCAGGCAGCAGCAACGACAGGTATGATATCTAGAATTCATCTTCCTGTCACATTTGTCATCTGCTTATTTTCTGGGAGTAAAAGGCTTTAAACTTTCCTCCTTCTACAGTGTTTCTAGGTTTCAGCTGGAAAAGATACTCATAGCTCCTCATGCAAAGACCTTTTCAGATCCTTGCTAAGGCAAGGATAGTTTAGTATTATTAAGAATCACCTTGCATTGTGACTGAATGGATCAGATAGTAGAGCTAACTACTAAATATTGTTGGTAACACAGTATGCTGGTTGATCACCAGGACTTAGACCTTCTTCCATTAAGTTTTAGGGACGGTGTGTGAGAGTTGGGAAGTCATGTTGCAGCTGTATAAAGCTGCATCTTTGGAGTATACTTTAGAGGATAGTGTGTAGTTCTAGCTGCCACATTACAGGAAGGGTGTGGAAGCTTTGGAGAGGGTGCAGAAGACATTCATCAAAATGTTTTCTGATTAGAAAGTATCAAATATAAACAGAGGTTGGACGACTTGGATTGTTTCCCCTGGAATGTAAGATGATGAGGACCTGATAAAAATATATAAAAAATTACATTGGTCATAGATTGGATAGATAGCTTTTCCCAGTGTGGAAATGTGAAATGCAAGAGGGCGTAAATTCAAGGTGAGAGGGGGAAATTTAAAAGAATCTTATCATGGCCATCATTACTTGGCTACTCAGTAATTGGACTTAAAAAATGACTAATTGTTATTCCCACTAGGATACATGATAATGTCACCTCCAGAATTTTATAACAGATCTGTGCATTTATATCCTCTGGGATGCCCAAGATTTTGTCCACGTATATCAAACCATCCACCCTGGCATAGTGCAGATTTGAATCTCTATTCCTCCTTTGTTAGCCCCACAATACCAAAGTCCATAGAGAAAAGTGATTTTGGTCACCTGTGTTCTCTAAGTAACAACATCACTGTTGACTGGTTTGTTATCTGTAATGGCTCTGGAGCAAAATTGACCATGGCCCAAGTCATGATTAATTCCATTGCAACCAAAAACGTTATCTCCTTCATCTCTGGTTAAGTGAAATCTTGGGTTTAAAGGTTTGCGCTTTCCTTTATTCTTTCCAAGGCACTTACAGCTTCTTGATAACCCGTGACGCCAGTGGGTCATTTAGTTTCATTTCCCTCTCTGGAACCACAGATTTCACATAAGACTACTCAGTCTTTATTAAGCACTCCCTTGTGCTCTTTTAAATCTGGTGAGCCAGAACTATTACAAGTCCAGGGATGACCTACAGAAGGCTATCCTAAGAGTGAGAAAGCAATTTCGATTGAGGTTAGAGATGGAATTGGAAGCATGTCAGCTGGCAGGGTCTGCAGGCCATTACTTCCAACAAAGCGAAACCTAACATAATGAATGGCAGAGGTGCTTCACTTCCAGATGAGCTCAGTGCCTTTTATACATGCTTTGAAGGAGAGAATAAAACTCCACTTATGTGAATCCTTGCAGCATCCAGTGATCCTGTGATCTCTGTTTCAGAGGCTGACGTCAGAACATCTTTCAAGAGGGTGAACTCTTGCAAGGTCTTAGGTTTTGATGGTGTACCTGATGGGGTCTGAATATCTGTGCCAACCAACTGGCAGGAATGTTCGAGGACGTCATCTCTCTGTCACTGCTGCACATGGAGGGTCATACTTGCTTCAAAAGGACAACAATCATACCAGTGTCCAAGAAGAGCAGGGAGAGCTGCCTCAATGACTGTTGTCCAGTGGCACTCACATGTACTGTGATAAAGTGCTTTGAGAGATTGATCCTGGCTAGAATCAACTCTTACCTAATGAGCACCTGGGCCTGCTGCAATTTGTCTATCGCCACAATAGGTCTACAATGGATGCAATCTCACTGGCTTTCCACTTGACCTTGGATCACCTGCTGTTTATTGACTATTGCTCAGCATCTAACATAATAATGCCCTCAATTCTAATCAAAGATCTCCAAAACCTAGGCCTCGCTACCTCCCTCTTCAACTGGATCCTTATCTTCCTTACCAGGAAATCTCAATCTGTGTGGATTGGAATTAACACCTCCTCCTCACTGACAATCAACACTGGTGTACCACAAGGATGCGTGCTTAGCTCATTGCTCTGTTCTCTACATGTACGACTGTGTGGCTAGGCACAGCTCAAACTCCATCTTATATTTGCCAACAACCCAACTATTATTGGCGGAATTTTAGATGGTGACGAAGAGGCTTAGAGAAGTGAGATAGAACATAAAAATTTACAGCACGTTACAGGCCCCTAGGCCCATAATGTTGTGCTGACCATGTAACCTACTCTAGAGACTGCCTAGAATTTCCCTTGCGTGCAGCCCTCTATTTTGCTAAGCTCCATGTACCTATCCAAGAGGCTCTTAAAAGACTCTGTTGTAGATCAAGGAATTGATTGTAGACTTCAGGAAGGGTAAATTGATTCTACACACACCGGTCCTCATCAGGGGATCAGAAGTGACAGGTGTGCTGTTTCAAGTTTCTGGGTGTCAGCATCACTGAAGGTCTACCCTGAGCTGAACATATTGATGCACTTGCAAAGAAGGCACGATGGCAGCTGTATTCCATTTGGAGTCTGAGGAGAATTGGTATGTCATCAAAGACACTCACAGATTTCTACAGGTGTACCATGAAGAGTATTCTAACTGGTTGCATCACCGTCTGGTATAGAGGGGACACTGCTCAGCATTGGAAAAAGCTGAAGAAAGTTGTAGACTCAGCCAGCATCATCATGGACACTAGCCTCCCCAGCGTCCAGGAAACCTTCAAAAGGTGATGCCTCAAAAAGGCAGTATCTATCATTAAGGAACCCCACCACCCAGGACATGCCCTCTTCTCATTACTATCATCAAGGAAGAGATACATGAGCCTTAAGACACACAGTCAATGTTTCAGGAGCAGCTTCTCTCCCTCCCCCATCAGATTTCTAAATGGACATTGAACCCTTGAACACTTACTCAGTATTATTTTTTTCTTTCTGTTTGCACTACTTATTTATATTTTATATACAGTACTGTGCAAAGCCTATGAAGAGCAGTAAACAGTAAAAAACTAAATTAAATCTATATTTGGTGAAACTACCCTTTGGATTTCAAACTGCATTAATTCTCTTCGGCACTCTGTCGTGCAGTTTTATAAGAAAATTGGCTGGTAGGCTGTTCCAAACATCTTGGAGAGCTTTTCGTAGTTCTTCTGCAGACCTGGTCTGTCTTGCTTGCTTCTGTCTCTAGGTAATCTCAGACACCCTTGATGATGTTGAGATCAGGGTTGTATGGATGCCATACCATCTGTTGCAGAACTCCTTGTTTTTCTTTTTGCTGAAGATAGTTTTTTTATGACCTTGGCCATGTGCTTAGGCTCAATTTCCTGCTGTAGAATGGAGATGGGACTGATCAGATACCTCCCTGATGATATTGCATGATGGATGAGAATCTGCTTGTACTTTTCGGCATTGAGGATTCCATTAACTTTGACCAGATCACCAACTTCTACATCCATTTCTGTTTCAGTTAATTCAGCTCATGATGTCATTGAACATTAGCATCTTGTTTGTTATCTTTGTTTAATCATGCACTGGGCCATTTACCTACAAGGTAAAATCAAATTTTTATTTGGGGAAAAAAAAGGTGGTCTATTACTTAATATGTTACTTTCTTCAACAAAAAAAATCACTGTAACATGTATTTTTTTGAAAATGAATGTTTGGAAGTCTAAAATCTGCATTGTTCTACTGACACACTTATGCAGAAGACAAAAATAAGCATCTAGAACAAAATTTGTATTAAAAAATCTGACTTTTGCAGTGTACTGTATACTTTTTTTTATAATTTATAGTTTTTATTACTATGAATTGCAACGTACTGCTGCCGTAATACAACAAATTTCACGGCATATGCCGGTGATGTTAAACCTGATTCTGATTCTGTTGTATATTTCTGACTCTGCGTCTTCTATCAGTTATTGTAATTCTGTTTTCATTTTTCTCCTCTTAGTCTATAACTTTAACCTGTTGCTCCTCTTGTCTTCCAATTTGACCAACCTGCAACTTGCCCTGTCCATTTGCAACACATTGTTTTGCAAACCTTTTAACCTTATTCCCCCTCGGGATAATTTTGAGTGAGCTTTCACCTTAAAGACTGTTCTTTTATTCTCACACATATCTCATAGTTAGTTCTTCGCCCACCTTCCTGTACAGGTGAGGAATCATCTGCAAAAAAAAATAGTTTTTCCTTTCTTTGTGTCTTTGTTCTTTGGCATTATTTTATCTGATCTCCTTCCTCATCCCCCCTTTTTGTTTTGATACAGATAGTCCCTTGGGATCATTTGTTATCATATCCTGACACCAATGCAGTCCTCCAATACAATATGAAAATTATCTTTAAGTAAGGTAGAACCTTTAATAGCTTTTACAACTACATTTCAATCCTGCAGTATCCTGCCCAATATTTAAACTAAACTAAACTTTCATTTATAATTTACATGAGAAACATGATGATTGCATCAAAACTGTTTTCCAAGGAAACTCAAAATTAGAATGTCAGAAGTTTTGAGCAACATCATTTAAGTTCTGTAAATAGAAAACAGACTTGTTCATAAAATCAACTTGATTGCTCCCCAGATATTCCATTCTTGCAAAATAATTTAATTGGCCACCAATGAGCAATTTCCCCAAATGCCCATTTCCTTTTGAAATGTGGGAATCTCATATCCGGAATAGAGATGCACTGATTTCTATCACCTTAACCAGGATTTATTTATATCCATGTACTGCTAAAAAAGGTATGTCCTTACCAATAAAGACTTTGCAGAATATTAATTAGAAGATACTGTATAGATGTGGAAGAAGGTCTTGTGGTCCAGTGGAATTAAAGTGAAACTTTTTGGCCTCAACTTGAAGTGGTGTGTATATACTGCACATCAGTCAGGTAACACCATCCCGACTGTGAAGTGTGGTGGAGGTAACATCATGCTTTGGGGATGCTTTTCAGCAGCAGGGAATGGAAATCTGTTCAGGATTGATGGGAAGGTGAATGCTGCTAAATACAGAGAGATCCTGGATAAAACCTGATCGTTTCTGCCAGAAAGCTTAAACTGGGGAGGATGTTCATCTTCTCTTGAGTGGATGTATCAGAGTCCTGATCTTAACCTGATCAGACTTCTCTGGTAAGATCTCAAGATTGCTGTCCACTCCCCAACTAACCTGTCCTAGCTTGAGCAAGGAGGAATGGACAAAGTTTGCTCAATCACATTGTGCAAAGCTAATAGCGACTTATCGAAAAAGACTACTGGCTGTAATAACAGCAAGAGGTGGTTCGACTAAAGAGGGATGAATACTTTTGAACTGTTGACATTTCGGTTTTTGAATTTTTAGTTTTTCATGCTTTATAATTTTCCCTGTTTTTGGGCTCTACTGTGGGGAAGAAAAGTGCATGTGAATCACAAATAAAATTGATCAAAATCCCTGGTTGTGATACTCATTTATGTGAACAAAAGGTTGGGGCTGAATACTTCTACAAGAGACTGTATGCTACTTCTCTATTTCTAATGTTATTTCACTCTTTGAATAGTAATTAGCCATTTTATGTTTTGTTTGGTGGTTTACCCAAATGGTCTTACATACAGGATTTTTTTAGGCACATTGGTATAACTGGACTAGTCTCCTAAAATATTTAATTTGATTCATGATATTAAGCTAAAAAAATGCTGGAAGCATTTAACAGACCAGTCAACATCTTTTTTGAAATGAATAGTTAAAATTTAGGTTGTTTTTATTTTATTAAGGTTCTTATTATGGAGGATCACCTCACTATTTTTTCATGACAAGTAATACTTCACCTGGTGATTTTTTTCCCTGCACTGTATTCTTTTATTTCCAATTTTCAGTATCTGTTAAATGTTCGTTTTGTTTGTGTCAATGCTCCTTACGTTCTGCATATTTGTCCAGTGAAAATTCCTAAGCTTTATATCTTCCCTTGTTAATTGCTCTCATGTTTTCTTTTCATTTTGATTTTCTCTTCAGATCCATTTGGTGGTGACCCCTTTAAAGAAAATGATCCATTCCACAATACATCATCTGATGAGTTTTTCAAGAAGCCACCAAAGAGTGATCCTTTTACATCTTCATCAGCCTCTGATCCTTTCAGCAGGGAGCATGCCATGCCATCTAAAGTAAGTAGCATTGGAATCTCTTTTACAGCAGAGATCAAAAGAAAAACAGCTTTAATGTTGGCACCTCTTTAATTTGAAACCAATGGATGCGCGTTACCTTCCTCATCATAGCCACACAGTCTGTGGTTCTGTAGCTCAGAAAAACTGTTCCCTTATGAAATCTTAACTAAAAAGTTAATCAATCAATTAAATTTTGAAAGATTTCATGATCCTTGGTGTTTGGATGATTGTTTTTCAGATTTAACAAAGCTTTAGTGAAGAATTAATTCTTGATTGTTGAACCACTTTATACTAATTCTAGAGCTGCATCTCCTGGACTGGATTCCACCCACCCAACAAAAAGTATGGTTTATCCCTCTCCCCCTCTCCCCTTCTCCCCCCTCCCCTTCTCCCCCTCTCCCCTTCTCCCCCTCTCCTCCTCTCCCCTCCCTCTCTCTCCTTCCCCTCCCCCTCCCCCAGCATTCATATCCATGTCTCAAAAATGTTAAGTGTTATGCATGACAGCTTGGTTCACCCACCAAGATTGCTGTTTCACTCAGTAGTTTAAAACCCAGTTACATTGTAACATGCTCCATACTGTTGGCTTTGGTTTTCATTTGACAACCTATGGAATAAAAACATTAAATATTAAGTTCTGTGCTTGATAATGGTGACATAGTGGCCCTGAGAGTAGAGTTATTACCCTACAGAGCCAGGTTGATCCTTGGAGCTATTCATGTGTAGTTTAGATAGATAGATATACTTTACTGATTCTGAGGGAAATTGAGTTTCGTTACAGCCGCACCAACCAAGAATAGAGCATAAATATAGCAATACAAAAACCACAAACAATCAAACAACAATATGCAAACTATGCCAGATGGAAATGAGTCCAGGACCAGCCTATTGGCTCAGAGTGTCTGACCCTCCACGGGAGGAGCTGCAAAGTTCGATGGCCACAGGCAGGAACAACCTCCCATGACGCCCAGTGTTGTATCTCGGTGGAATATGGCCGGAGTCCAACAGCACACTCTATTACCATATTGATATTTTATATATGCCCAACTTCCTTCTGCTTCCCAAAAATGTGCAGCTTGACTGGTTAATTGGCTACTGTATATTGTCCTTAGTCTGTAGATGAGTGGTAGAACCTGGGAGGATTTGATAGGAATGTATAGAGAATAAAATTGATTCTTGTAGGTTTAGTGTAATATATACGTTTATTATCATTGTGGGCGGTGCACTGAAGGATCTATTTTTGTGTTGTATCTCTGTATTGTTCCATGACTTTAATAAGAGTGTACAGAAGCTTTCCCATCTGAAAAGAATTTTACCTGATAGCAGTTAAGTAGGTGCTTATTTGTT